>NW_009191338.1:0-8466 GCF_000690835.1 Fulmarus glacialis | reverse complement strand
CAGGAATGAGCTGACTCCCTTCTTGCTTACACAAAACGTTGTCTGTGACAGCTTCTATGGGCTTCATTTCATGGCATTTTCATACAAATGTTATCTAGATTGATCAACCTTCTTGAAACTGTAATATGTTTATGTATGGAGAGAATTTCTGTTCTGTGACATTTGCTTTTGATGATTCTGGGAGCTTCCCATTCTTGATTTAATGTATCCCTCGCTAGAGATGGTTGTGGAGGAGCAAGTGGGAATGCTTTGCATTTGTAAAATGGATTTTTTTTCATTATAGAAGGGGAGGGGCCTGTTGAGGATATCTATTTTATGTCTGTAGAGTTTGATTGGGTTGTAAGCAGATTTTATCAAGCCCCTAAGAGAGCAGAAGTGAAGGCTGGATCACAAGTGATGTAGATGAGTGATGTCATGTTCCTAGTTTTCTTAACTTGACCTTTCTATGGAAAGTGAATTATCTTGCAACATCAGTTGCTTCATAAGAGAGCTTCATAAGGAGAGTTATGGTTGGTTTAAAGCTTCTGACGTGACTTGCAATCTGCTTATTGGCAACAACCCAATGCTTGAAGAAATGCAAGGAAGAAAATGCCAACGCTTATGAAATCACTGCTTTTTCTAATACTATTGATAGTATTGCCTCCTCTAGTGATGTCAATTTTGTAATCTCATCTTGTGCTTCAGTTCTTCAAGGTAAGTAATGCTTTATTTATTATTTAAAGCTGAAGCACCCAGACCTAGTGAAACAGGCATCTTCTGCTGGGGTATATCAGAGCTTTATAAGCATGAGGCTCTTTGTCTTATCCTAGTAATAACTGTTGAGCTTGCCATGGTGTCCGACTCATCTCAAATGATATGGTCTGAAATGGTGTCCTTGAAAGCAAGAGTCCTCCTTCTGTCACCTGTTGTTTTGGCTCCTGAGATACTTTATCCATGAAGCCCAGCACCTTCTGAAAATAGATATAATATTTTGGGAGTACCTGATAATTATAGCTTGCCCTTTGGGAACTGTCCAAGGAGTAGCTCTATTTTCTTAGAAGTGTACATGTTTTATTGATTCCTCATCCTCTTCCACTGTCTTATGCATGTGGCTTGCATAATTTCTCTTGCCATCACCAGAAAGCAGATAGAGAATAGGAAACTTTTCAAGCTCTTACACTGGCAGTTGATAACTTTTCTTTTCTTGCCTAGAACCACAGTTAGGGTCTGTCGCAATGCTTTGGCAGGTCTTAAAAGTTCTTCACAACCTGGCATTGCAAGCTTACTTGGAAGAGGAGATCAAAGTAGTTTTAATAGTTTGTGAGATTTCAGACTGGGGACCTCCTGGGGGTGTCTCTGGCAAGCTTCTCAGTGTCTCTTGAAATGTCCCAGGGTCATTCAGCTCTCAGGCAGCTCCCGGACTCTTCCCATGCCTACACATGGCAGAGCTGTGCTAGTCCTCAGCTTAGCAGTAGTCAAACCCACAGTTCACCACTGTCTTTACAATGGTCTTTCATGAAGTAAGGATTGTTACGTCTCCTTTCTCTTAAAATTCCTTCCTTTCAGCTCTTTAGGATAAGAAAATGCACTACTTTCAGCCTTTCATTCCTATGTTACATTTTTAAAACCTGTTATTCTTGTTGCTTCCCTCTGTGCTTCACCATGCTACTGCTTCATCAGCACGAGGTGACAACACCTCCGACACGCAGTTTTTCTTCTCACATGTTGCTACACGAGAGTCATAAAACTGAGACTCATGGGATTAATCTCCCCTAAATCTAAATGTCTGCATCAATGCCTGGACTAGTCATCTAGATTCTTTAGTTCATATAGTAAGAGTTCAGGATGCGAACCTCTGATTAAATGTACACAGAGGCTTAAAGCAGCTCAGGGTGTCTTGTTTAGGTACAGGAACCCACATCTAGTAAGATCTATCCCACTCTTTGTGATATGTAAGATTTTACTGAAAAAAACAAATGCAGGTTTAGTGTGGATACAGAAATGTAAGTTCTTCACAAAGTGATGAGTCCAGGGAAACCAACAAGGCCGTGGCTCGGGGACCCTAAGGAATTTGGGCTAAAGGCCATAAAAATGAGTATAAAAAAACTTGAAAACTTCTGTGACTCTAGTGTCTTGGACGATGAGGGTAAAATTGTGTGAGATATTCTGTCTAATCTTCCGTTAAAAGAAAACCACCCGGCCTGCGCCTTTTGGGCATCCCTGTTCAGGCAACAAAAATACTTCCTGACTTCAGCACGGTGGTGTCTAAGACGCGGAGGAGTGCAGCAGAGCTAAACAGGTCCTTGGAGAGGAAGCGCAGTCATCTTGAGCTTATCACTCCTGCACAGTTGTAAACTCAGCCCTGCTCACTCTCGCTAAGAATAGCCAAGTGTAATTGTGTTCAGATGGCTAGCCCAGCCAGCGGAAAATCGCCTTGCCTGTTACGCAGTTTAGGCAAAATTGCCTCGAGTAACGAAGAAAAGCAAATCATAAATATCCAACTTGGTGTAATCAGTCTTCAGTGACTGCTTGGGGAATGTATTTCCCTAAGAAAAGCAGATTGGACCTGAAGAAGTATCTTGCAATGAGTGGATTCGCAGTGCTGTACAAAAGGCACTGCAGCAACACGTTATTTGGAAGCACTGTATGCTACAGCCCGCGTTAGGAAGAGGGCAGCTGGTCTAAGGAGGTGTCACCCCGAGGCTGGGCTCCCAAGCTTGTCGGAGCAGTGCTGGTCACAGCCACCCCTGCCAGCTCTGTCCCACAGTTGAGGACTGGGATTATCAGGTGCTCCAGCAGCAGTGCAGTGCTGGTACAGGACGAAGCTCAGCACGGAAATTAGATACTCAAGTCAGGCTACCCCTGTCCTAAGAATGGATGAAAAAAAAAAATCTTCACCAGTGTGTTTGAAAATAAGCTTCAGGCAAAATGTGGGGATGGGAGAGGAAAGCCTTCCTGCCAAGTTCCCAGCTCATTTCTTCCTTTTTTACAGTCTCATATTTGTCTCCCCATTAACTGTTTTTGCTGTAAAATCTACTGTAGTTTGGTGCTTAGCTGCAAGCAACATTGCAATGGGCACTGAAAAGCTATACATAATAGCCTAAGTGGGCTCTTACGTGCCATTCTCCTCTGTAGTTGTTACTATTACTGCTGTTGCACAGAGATGAGAGAATGGCACTCATCCAGCACTGCCGTCTTTTATTTCTAAATACTCTGGGTATTGGCAGAATAGAAACAATTAATCACTAGTTATGAGAAGCAGTGAACAGGCAGGCTGCTGTGGGGCAAGCCCAAAATCCAGACTGCTTTTGGTTACTAGTTGCTGCAGAAAAGGAACCACAAGTAAAGCTGGTGTCCCAAGACACGTCATGTATCGCTGGTGTTGCTGCACATTCAGACCCCATTTTGTTGTATAATCATATGCCAAAACAAGGGTCTCAGCCCCAATCTGGGTATCTTCTAGATCTTCACACCATGCAACCTTTCTCCCCGCTGATGACAGAATTGAAGTCTCCAGAGTCCATAGCACAGATGCCCTTTCTACTGTAACCCTCCCTGCTCCTAAGGGAAATGGTTTGAGGCTCAAGGCTGCCCCGGAGCACTGCTGGCCCAGCTGAGTATCCAAAACAGAACTTCAAAAATAGGCAGCAAAGCTCTAAAATAATTTATTACCATCCAAGAAAACAAATCTTGAAATTAACTGTTGACTGCCTGATTGCTTTCCATACTAGGGTTTTTCGCTGGCGCAATTACAAGTGTGAGCTGGCTCTGGGTGGTGATGCCAAAGAGCTATAAGAAAGGTTAAGCTCTGCAGTTAGAGTTACGGCATCATAGCCCAGAGAGGCCATACTGGAAACTCTGGTCTTGAGATGGCTCTTGTGATGCTGAACTTGCAAGAGAGAAAAAAATCTCTGGACGTGTCTTTTTCATGGAGCTACTGGCAATCTGGGAAAGAGATCAAATATGTTAAATAATAAAAAGCCTGGAGAACTGGAATTATATGGGAAAATGCCTCCTCCTCTCGCTAATACCTGGCAAAGCTGATCACATATTACCTTCAGCCTCTTCACTCTGTCCCATGTTGCACTGTAACACTGGACAACTTTAGATGCTCGTCATGCTCTGTGCAGAAAAACGGCAAGATCAGCGTATGCAGAACTTGACCAAACTACATTTGAGCAGGAGTGAAAATAAGCTGAAAATATCTGAGAAGTGTCTACATAGGTGGAGAACTAGGTGTAAGGATCTAAACTGAAGAGAGGGGATATTCAGATGAAAGACCAGAAATCTGTATTTGCAGAGCCCTGACAGGCTCTGGGGGATGCTGCAGGAATCCACTATCCTAACAGCAGCAGCTCTCCAGAATCATTGCACCTGTAGAGATTTTGGAACTACATGAACTATAACAAAGCTTTTCATCACAGGAATCCTCCCGAAACTCAGACTCAGCTTTGGTCTAATCTGGCTCCAGAGAAGCTGTGGCAGCCAGAGCCCAATCAAGGCTACTTATAACAAACTCATTGCACTATCAACATTCTCCCTAGAGTAATGAAAACCAGCCCGGCTCTTTATGAGCCATGCAAATCTGGTTTATTGCACATTACTGAACAATTACTGTTGCAAAGACCCACATTAAAGGAAAGCAATGGATGCAATTTTTTTAATCTGAAAAAGAGGGAGAGAAGGCGAAGCAGCTGTGTCTATAGTCTTCCCCTTCAGTCTGCACTGTGAACGTTTAAAAACTGCTCAGTTAGTTCTGCTAAATCATCAGGGTGTTTTGTTTACAGCATAGTGGGTGAATCAGTTACTTTTCTCTTCTATGGGCGTAAGATTAGAATAAAAACTCCATATGAAAGAAAAAAGACTCATCCACTTTTTCTCCTCTGATGATACAAGATGCCAAGCGGCTGGGATTCCACCTCTTCCATCGCTTGCAAGCACAGGCAGCCAAGAAGTGCCAACAGGCAGCAGATGTTTTAACTCTGAGGCAGCTAGGACATTCTGTGGCAAGCAGACCCTAAAGAGAATTGCTGCCAGGAGTGCGTCTTCCGCTGCACCACCATGTGCAGCCCCTTCATCTCCAGCATGCCAGAGATCAGCCTTCCCATATAAACCCAGGAAGGTAACAGATTCTTGTCTGTTGTAATGTCTGTTGTCATAAAATAAGCAAGAGTTGGTGTGTTCAGGAAGTCCTAAAGCTACACCTGTGTCTCCAAAATACTTTTTGGAGAAATCTCCCTCCTGCCCACATTGGCTTAGCTGATAGGAGCAATGTGTTGGATTGACCTGGTCTATTGACACCAGCAAGGGCAAGTGTCTCATATCCTTATGAAAATGTAATCTCTGTTTGTGGTCCCTAAAAGTCAATAGTACTCTTTCACACTTGCAAACATTTTGGTTGTAACACAGCCACGTTCCCACAGAAGAAAAGTCTTCGCTGGAGCTAGAGCTCTTCACCTAGGGCTCTTATTTGTGCATGGACCCTACCGTGACACCTGAAAACACACAAAATCTGTGACCCAAGGCTGGTGGCACTTTCAGGCCAGACCTGTCTGAGGATGTTGGCCAAAGCTCAAAAGCCACTTACACTGCTGGTAATAACCCACCTATTTCACAAAGCAGCGCCAGCTAATTGACCCAGGCACTCCCATTCCTCTTATGCTTTCCTGTGCATCTTTTCCTAGGCAATCCTTCCTTGTTACTCATCTGTTTTCTTGTTCTGTCCCAGAAGTCACCAACCAAAGACAAGGTGATCTGCTAAAACAGCCTATACATAGTCTTCTGACCTCTCTCCCATGGCCTCACAGCATTTGAGCTGACGCATCCAGCTGGTAACTTGATGACATTGTCCTCACATTATCCCTTCCACATTTTCTCTTCCCAGACCCAGGATGTGGCTAGGTAAACCTTTCCAGGTGTGCCCTGTCACCAGAGCTGCCTTTCCCCACTGTGCATCATTGTTCCTCCCATCTTTTCCTGAATGCTGGATACGGCACGTAACCAGCCCCTGGCATTCCTATGGGTGTGCAAGCCAGGCTCCCTACCCTTCTGCTGGCCAAATGTACATTTATACTCGCAATTAGTCTTTTCCCAGCCTTTTTCACGTAGCATTACAGGTCTATGACACGGTGCAGTCTGGATCGCCACGAGAACCTGGAGAGACATGTGCTGATGCTCAGTTTTTCAAAGAGAAAGAGTAAGTTTGTTCATACTGGGAAATGTTGCCTCTCTGGTGGATCCTTCTGATACATCCCAAATGAATGTACATGCTGTTCCCTGTCGAGAGGCTTTGGTCCCGTGTACACTCTTCTCTTCTCTTCACATAACTAAGAGCACTTTGAGAGGGGTGGAAAAAAAATGAGCACGTGTGCCAGCCACAGTCCCAGCACATTCAACAACCATTGACTCATAAATGTGCACTTTCACAAGCCCATGGTTTGATCTGCCCATTCCAAACCGATTAGCAACATGTGGCCTTGAAAATATGCACCTGGATGGGACCCCGAGACGTCATGTCATCCATCCCTCTCCCTGAGGCAGGAGCAACTCTACCTACAGCATTCCTGAGCAGTATTTTGTCTAACCTGTTGTTAAAACCTCCAATGGGGGAGACTCCGGAGTGTCCCAAAGCTCTTCCACTATTATCACATCCTGCCATTATGAAATTTTCTTGGTGGCTCATCTAAATCTACCTTCCTGTCATGTACCAGGAAGAGACCTTCCTCCTGCGGAGATTCTGGGTCACTGTGGGCTATCCCAGGCCTGTCGGGTGGCACGGTCCTAGACCTCGGTGATTGTGGCCCCGCTCCAAAACTGATTAGCACAAGGGAATTCCACTGCCGTTACAGTCCACATCAGCTGCCTCCACACGTCTGCCTGTGTTGGCAAGGCACTCCCCAGTCTTCGTGGAGCAGCAAGCCCCAGCCAAAACACCTTCACAACTCTGCAGCAAAAGTTAGATTCATCTCAGCAACTGGTGTAAGTCATCACTTGGCCCAGATCCACATTTCGTACCTACGGGAGGCCAATGACAGAAATCCAAAGCATCCACAACTCAGAGTGACTGAGTCTATGGGCTAAGATGACATTCACGCAAAAAGCAGAGGTGTTATCTTCCCTACAATGCACTGTGAGAGCGTGCATGTGGTGGCAAAGATCCCAAAAAAATACAGGGGCACTGTGGAAACAACAACTGGAGTGTGACTCTGCAAGTGGACAGTCGATCCCGAGCTGACCTGACGCACATGCCAATTGCCTCGGATGGCCCTGCAGACAAGGCACACCAGTTAGCATTTGTTTTCCATACTGTGATTTCCACATGCTTGCATCTTCAGATGGGTATAGTACGGTCATCACTTCCTGCCCTAAGTCATCTACTATTGCTTTATTCTATTGTAAATAGAAAAAATTCTTGGCTGTGTTTCATTCCACCTATCAGATGAAGTTATTTCTGTATTTTCTGTATTTGTCTAACTATCAGTAAATTTGCAGAGTGCTGTGAGCTGGCAGGCATGTATAGGACGCATGCCCTTTTACAGGGACTGGTACTGCATGCTTCAAGGGAACTTGTAAAATCCCAGTAGTGGCTATTAGTATAATGACAAAAATTTTATCATTTTTAGTACAATGACATACCCATGGAAGAGGTTTCTACTAGGCACACATGGTAGGCTGATGTCCTGAAACGAAACAAATTACATACATTTTATGCCAACAAAAATAAAATTATGATTACTCCAACATAAAAGGCTACTGAATTTTTGACCTGCCAGATCTCTAGCACAGAGTGCATAATAAACACATAAGATCATTAATGAAGGAATATTACTGAAAATATTTTGCTTTCCAGGCTGATCTTAACAAGCTTCTGTTAACTTTTCTCCTAGTTATATTTCCCATGTTATTCTTTAGGCGTGGATAAAACATCGTAAATTTGACAGCTTTGGTGCATCAGACTTCAAGTCCCATCTTAAGACTCCCTCCTACAAAACACAGATTTATACCCATTTTTATTATTTCCTTCATCTCCTTTTTCCTCTGTGTTTTAAATCCTCCTCCTTTATATTTCAGGTTCATACTGAAACCCCAGGTTGCTTGGGGACAGGGGCTGCCTTCGAACATGAACACCTTCCCCCAGAACAAGGCTGCGATCGCAATAGATGTCTCTGAGCCCTAATACAATAATACAAGAAATCATTAGCTTCCATATACCAGGAAGAGTAATTAGCAGGGCTGAAGCTGAGTTCAGTTCATCAATACCCACTGGGCAGCAGCGGAAACGAGAGGCTTTGTGGACGATGTTCGTGTTCAGGGCAGAAAGCAGGCGGTCAGTCTGCTAATGATCTTATCACTGTTTTCTTCCATGCAGAAGGGACACCCGTCCCCTTGGCATGAGACCAAGGTGCGTTTCGGAGGAACTCCAGCGCAGAAGCCACAGCTGCTTCGAGCCAGCGGCCCTCGCCGAGAGCGGGCAAAGATTTACAGCTA
>NW_009191337.1:3275-3682 GCF_000690835.1 Fulmarus glacialis | reverse complement strand
CGCAGGCCACGGCTCAGCCCCCCCGAGCCTTCTCCGCCCTGCCCGGTGCCGCCCGGGCTCCCTCCTCCCCGTTCCCGCAGGGTCCCCATCAGCCCTGCCCTCCCCGTCGGGACTGCTCCGGGGATGCGGAGCGGAGCCCCCGAGGGCGCAGCCTACCCCCCGCCTCCGCCTCTTAGTGACCCCCCCCGCCTCTTAGTGATCCCGCCGGCGCAGGGGTGGGAGAAAGGAAGCAGAGGGGGGAAAAAAGGAGGGGGGGAAAAAAAATAGCCCAGCCAGCTGCAGCACTTTTTGACAGCATTTTTATTTGGGTGATTTGCTTGCCCAGCCTTCCCACGAGCGCCGCGTCGCAGCCACACACCCTTCTCCTCCCCCCGTGGGATTTGATGCTTTCCCCATCCAAAGAGCGT
>NW_009191337.1:0-3135 GCF_000690835.1 Fulmarus glacialis | reverse complement strand
AATTCCCAGATAGGGATACACATACATATAATTTTTTCCCCTCCCCTCCCCTGTGCTTACAACGCCACACGCTGTCTCAACCCGGGAACAGCTCGCAAGAAATCCCCGACTCGCCGAGTTAATTTTCTTAACACTTGACACTTTTTTAGGGAGCAAAACAGTTGGCAAGTGCCAGCCCCCCCACCCCGCCGCCTTCCTCCACCTGGCTGCATGGCAGCTAAAGCACTTTCTAACAGTATTCTCTAGCCCAGCAGCCCGCTGGAAGTGTCAAGAAACACTTGGTTGCAAAGGAAAATAATGGGCTTTCTTTAAATAGAGCCATTTGCTTCCAAACAAGCAGCCCCATGGCAAGGAAACCGGCCTGGCCTCACCACGCCTGTCTGCAAGAGGGGTTCATCCCCCGACTCCAGCCCGCAGCTCCCCAGGGGCTGAGCCGAGGTAGCACCTCTCCCGGCCCACTCGGGCTTTGTCCTGAGAGCCTGCTACCGCTTTTGTTCAGCTCCCCGGTCCTTTCTAGCCAAAAAGAGGCCCCGCAAAGCTATCAGCTGTACGGTGATATGAAACATCCCTTTCAATAGCGAAGATGGGCTTTATAGCGCAAGGTGTCCGATTGTGGCGCGCGATGACCTTAGCCCAAGCACACCCCTTAATCCACCCCCATGGGTATTTCACAGGAGAGGAGTAACCCCAAGCCGCTCATTGAGATTCGGCACACACAGACTTGGGGGCAATATTTAGAGGGTGTCAGGCAGGGTCGTGTGACTGCACCACGCGGGCTGCAAGGGACAGGCTTGAATTCCACCCGCTCAGCCTGATTTCAAACTGTCCAAACCTCGTTTCATGACAGAGCATCTTATGAGAAGATTAAACCCCATAATGCCAGGCAGGAAGATTCTTTATCTAGATCTCTGTTTGCAAAAAGTATGATCCCGGAGACTGGAATGCAAAGAAGAGTTCCCCCAAGGCCTGAATTATTGTCACCAGGACAGAAGAGGGAGAGGCAGGGGTGGTAAAAGGGACATTGATAATGCGCTACAGCAAGTATTTAGAGCAAGCTTCTACATTTAAAATTCAAATACAGATCTTGAGTGCCTTGGAAAAGTGGCTCTGCTGTGCAAATAGTGCTTGGAAGGTCCTGGGTTTTTTGGAGAGTATGTGTGTGAATTGGCACATAGGGTTTCTGCACCTGAACAAATAGGGAGGGGGAGAAAAGGGGGGAAGAAGCTGGGAAAAAAATGGAAGTGTCCTCTCTTCCAAGAGTGTCTGCATTTATTACATGAATCAGAATGACAATGCTGATCCTTTATTGGATTTTAATTAGAGAACCCAAACAAGCACTGCTCAAAGAAGCAGATTTTCACACCTCTGCCAATTCACTGGCATGTTTGTAGAGCTGCTACACTACTAGATCTATTCATCAAGTCCCTGAATATGCAAACAAAGCTCTAGCCAGACCTTTACCGCCGGCTTGTAGGAAGGTGTAGTTTGCTAGCCGAGGGCTCCACATAAAGCACATAGCTTGTTTGTTGCCATGTCCTCCCTGAAGAGGCCTTGGAGATCTCGCTGCTTCATTTCTGAAGGAGAAGTGATAAAGTCGTTAGCAAATCAATAATGGTCTAATTTTCGCCCTTCCTGTCCTTCCTGAGAAAGTCATTAGAAGACACTCCAAGGATTTATTTAAATCATAAGAGCTTCAGTACCAGCCACAGAGGCAAAATATGGAATCTGACCGCCTTTAGGAGATAAATCACCAGGACTCTGAACTGGCATAAGGAGTAACTGGGAGAAACCAGGGGAAGCAAGGGCGGGATGAGGAATGTCAACAGCTGTAGCAAAGGCACTTGCTACCGTGACATACTGGGGGCTACTACCCGTTATATAGAAAATCAAAGCTTTTAGGAACACTGCAGAGTCCCTCAGTTAAGTCAGAGATCAGCCTGGAACAGGGCAGAGGTCTTCTCCCACCACCCTCACGTGGCTGAGCTTCCAGAAAGGGATTTGCAAGAGAGACTTAAAAGTCTTCTTGCTATTTCTGCTTTCTTTAAACCTGCGATCGTTCCTCTTGGTAACACTGGAAAGCAGCAGCAGTTGGTGACAGCATTTAGTATCTAAACTCTGAGTTACTCCAAGAGCTGGAGGAGGTGAAGGAGGTCTGGCACAGGCATGGGACTGCCCAGGGACCACATGCCCTGGGACAGGGAACAGCATCCTTCTTCCAGTGGGGTGGGAGAGGTGAGTGAGATGGTTTTTTTTTGGAAAGAGGAATGAAGGAGTGCTGGTGATGCCGGGCAGGGGTGTTACGGGGGGTGGCATGTGGCCGAGCAGCCGCCATGCCGAGCAGGAGGGCAGCGAGGGCTGGGGGCAGCATGGGGTCACGCACGGGCCGATGGAGGGGGGCTCGGGCAACCCAGGCTGTTGCTTTCCAGTGAGGCGATGGGCAAATTCATGTGCTCCTCAAGGCAAAACCTCCTCCCGCTCTCTGCTGTTTGCTGCCCTAGATGGGCTCCTTGAGTAAGAACTGCATAGGGACCCCGAGCATTGCGAGCATGGACGCTCGCCTAGAGGAGGAGAAACCTTATGCCAGCAAAACCTGAGAGTTATCTGGCATCAGGTTTTGGTGCAGGACAAACAGTAGCCAAGTAGGAAATCTCCAGAAGAGATTTGTTCTGTAACAGCTTTTTCAGGGGAAATATTTTGATTTCCTTAATGAGACAAACCACCCCTGTAGCTCCTAACCCAGAGGGAGATGCACCAGCTCAAATCTGGCAGGAAGGGGCCTCTCGCTTGACCCGCTGAGTGCAAACAGGGCACGTTCGTAGATGGGGGTGGAGGAATTTCGAAGGGAAGCGAGACTTCATCCTGCACCTGTGCCTCTTGGGTGGGTTGGGTGGGCAGGGAAGCGGCGTGTCCCCTCGTGCCCCCGTGCCCCAGTCTGGCGGGTGCCCCCTCTAACCCTGCTGTGCCTCTCTCCTTGCACAGAAAACTCGGTGGCGGCCAAATCGGGGGGCTGCTTCCCTGGCTCGGCCACGGTGCACCTGGAGCAAGGCGGCACCAAGCTGGTGAAGGACCTGAGCCCCGGGGACCGGGTGCTGGCGGCCGACGCAGAGGGCCGGCTGCTCTACAGCGACTTCCTTG
>NW_009191336.1:0-2928 GCF_000690835.1 Fulmarus glacialis | reverse complement strand
TATCTCCAGAGGAGGAGGTGACGCGTGCTTGTGTTAAAACAGATGAAAGAGCAGTACCTTTGGGGAAGGAACACTACATTTTGGAAAGCACCAGGCATACTCACTATTCCCTGTCAAAAAGTAAAAGCACTGATTTACATCCTGTGTAGGAGAAAGGCTTTTACAATTGGTATAGCATTAAAAGTAAAAAAATTAATTTGATACCTGGGTCAAACAAAAGTCTTGCTGACTTGTTTACTCAATACCTAAAAAATAGTGCAGGCGCAGGAGCAGAAGGTGGTGCAAGGGCACAGGACGGGGCATGAGCACCAGGAGGTAGCGCAGGTGCAGGAGGTGGTGGAGGAGCAAAGGCGGTGTGGGTGCAGAAGCAGCAGGTGCAGGAGGAATACACTCAGGGATGAAAAACTCATAAATTATCCAGCTAAGGCACGGCAGGTTAACTTTACTTGCATTCATTGATCTATTGAAGCCCCTCCAATCAAACTTCCCTGAAAAAAGCTTGCCACTGCTGCTTCCTGGTAGCATTTGCTGAATTCAAGAAGAAATTAAGTACCTATCACTTTATCTCCAAGCAGTAGCTCCCAAGTAACACACTGCAATCAAAACTGTGTACCTTGTCTGACTGCTACAGGTTCCTAGGTTCTGCAGGGGAATTTCTTTCCTACCTTCACAATTAAAAAGCAGCATGTGACAGCTGCCCAAGAGCTCAGACTGCCACAGCTCACCACTCCCCACACCAGCTGTGCAATTTGGGATGCGCAAGGGGTGCATATTCAAGTCTCTCACTTTGTAGACACCGTCTGTGTGATTTCAGCTCTAGCACATAGCATTTAACAGCTACAAAATGTCTGTGTTGGCAGAGGCCTGCAGGTACAACTCCAGCCAAATTATAAGGACACTCAGAAATCAATCATCTCCAGCACTGTCTGTAAGTGTTGAGGTTAGTATTTAGTTACTCTATTTTAATTATATTTATATTAATTAATATATCTTAATTAATTAATTAATATTTCTTAGTTAATTTTTATCTCTTTATAGTACTTATATTATTTGTTGTGCTGAAATTACTGGCGTTTTGTCTGAATCATGCTTTTCGTGGCTTTCTGTGCTTTGGCCTCATGATGCTTGTGGACCTCTCTGCTCAGGAGTTCACAAAAAGTGTTTTTTGGGGTAATGCAGCCAGTTCAGAGAGCATGCAGATGCAGTTCCTAACGGCCTGCGCAGAGGCACTGATCTGAGCCTGCTCCCAGGGAAGTTTTTTGCAGCTGGGTGAGTGAGTAGTTGAAGTTAGATCTGAGTCTGTGGGTTGAACAAATGCATGACAGCTCAACTGAGTGGGATGCAGCTGGAGTCTTAATTTGGCAGGTGAAAGGACTTTGTAACAGGGTTGGGGGAGAGGGTGCTACCTTCTATGGCAGGTGCAAGTAGACAGGCACAGGGGCAGAACTCACCACTGCCACTGCTGGGGATACCCCCAAGCTGCACTGAAGACCTGTACCTTTCTTGCTAAGTAGAAGAAAAGGCCCTGTTTGTCTGCGAAGTCAAGGTAAAGCAATACCGTAACTATTCATGCATGTCTGACGTGACTGGGATTTGTGATTGTGTCCAGAAAGAGAAAAAATAAATTAACAAAATTAAATAAAAAAAAATGGAGAAAGAAAAAGAGAGAAGCTATTGCACCTGTAGAGCTGGTCTGGTATTTAAAAGGAATGGAGAGACTCAAATAAACTAATTTTCATATGTAAACTACTGCACGAGTAGTTGAGAGTGCTTGCATGCTTCCCCTCTTTAGGGAACAGCCTGGGTAACAACAGCTGATACAACAGGAGAGTAGATGTCACCTGGGGGGGGAGGAACGAGGACAACACCCAAATTTATCCAATGGTGCTAAAGGGGAAAACAATCATCAGCCAAATCAAAAAGCAACCAAAACTTCCAAAGAGATTTTTGACGCAGCAGCAGCAGTCAGCTTGCAAAGCAATATAGAAGCAGCATGAAAATTTGTATGGGGAGTGGGAAACGGGGCGGCGGGGCAGAGCTAGAGAGGGGTGACAGGTCAGCCCTCCCACCGGGGCTTGGGGGGCCTCAAAGCAGCTTTCTCAGCAGTGCATGGGTCAGCGGGTGCAGGGTGCAGCACAGGGAACGACACAACACCGGGGCACCCACCTGCCCCACCGAAGGGGTGTGCGCAAGGGGCAGCCACTCCTGGGGCGGGGGGTGAGCCTGTGGCCCCCATGGCTGGTGGGGACTGTCACTGAGAGGAGGGAGGTTAGAACTTCTTGGGATGAGTTATAAGTGGTATTTAGAAATCTGAAGGTATATATTAACATTTTGTAAGTGTCTGCTACTGTGGGTTATCTGATGTATTGTTGATATTGATCCAGAAAGAAAAAAAAAAATGGTGGCTAATTAATTATGGGGTTTTAATAAACCAGTAAATTGCTTTGATCCCAACTTTATTTAAAGTACCTGAATTGAGCAGGTTTTTTCCCTGTGACGTCTAAGTATTTTTTTGTGGGGAAAACAACCCTTAGAGCTGTGGTGTTTTGGGGAACTTGCTTTAGAGGAGGAGTATTCTACTTTCAGCATGATTGATGCATATGCTTTAAATTCAGGAACTGTCTGTAGAACTGAATATTATAGTGTCTCCTGCAATTTATTCCTCCTAGGATGGTCTGTTACACCATAATCAGAGACAGCAGATATTCTGGATCACCTTTGGATGAATAAAATGTAGAAATCACAGTAAGATACAATAGAAGGATTCGGTGTCTGGCTTTAATAAATCATTAGCCTTCTATAACTCTGCTTGGGTCAAAAATAAATAAAGAACTTTATTAATCAGTTACCTTCCTGCAGCCTGAAACAAAGACACGGAGATGGAGGGAGGCTCTTAGCCTCTTTATCCATGATCTGGATGAGGGGATT
>NW_009191335.1:0-277 GCF_000690835.1 Fulmarus glacialis | reverse complement strand
GAGGAGGAGGAGTGTCAGGGGTGCGGGCTAGGGTCCCGGGTGGGATGCAGGGACAGCCCACGCACAGCAGCTCCCCACGGGGGTGACACCCCCACCCAGGGCTGGCACTTCCAGTGCCACCGGGGACAGCAATGACCCGTACCCCCTCCCTGAGCCCCCGGGGAGCCAGGACCACCCCGAGCCACAGATGCTCTCTGAGCCCATTGCTGGTGCCCGTACCCCCCGCGATGAAGCCCCCCTGGGGGCTGACCTGCTGGCGGGGTTTTTTTGGGGGGGG
>NW_009191334.1:0-351 GCF_000690835.1 Fulmarus glacialis | reverse complement strand
CCACCCCCTCCCAGGGGCACGAGACGCACCGTCACTGGCCCATGGCCATGCAGCCCTTCCCTGGCCACGGAGAGCTGAGCGCGACCTGCCCGAGGGCTGCAGCATCCGACGGGGGAACTGGGCCTTTCCCTCCGTTCTTATCTCTATCTGGGGGCTGCTGACCCGGGGAATGAGGCGATGCGTGTCCGGCAGCAGGTGGGAGCGAGTCCTGGGGCTGTGCCCACATTGCAAACACGCTTCAAAGCCGGAGCCAGCAGCACCAAACGTCACAGGAATCTATTTTTATTGCCCTCCCTGACCCTTCCCTCCGCATGGTCCCTGCTGCCGGCAGGCCTGGGCCACGCCCCGGCA
>NW_009191333.1:2638-9369 GCF_000690835.1 Fulmarus glacialis | reverse complement strand
GGGGGGGGGGGGGTTACCTGCAGATCCCATTAGAGACATGAGAAACCTGCTAGGGGATGTCCTGTGAGGAGGAGCTGGTGGTCCTGGGCACCCTGAGCAGCACCCAGCACCCTGCCCTGCAAGCACCGTTGGAGCCACCGCACAGCTTGGAGGTGGAGGTGCTGGGAGCAGGTCCCCCACCCCGGGATGCTCCGCAGAGAGGCCAGGCAGAGCCCTGGGCACCCGTCCCGGGCACCAGCGAGAGTTCGCTGAACCTGAGATACTGAAAAAACAAACCAAAACATGTGGTGCCCCAGGGACCAGCATTTTCCAAAAGAATTTTACTTCGCTGGAAAAGCGCCAACCATCAAAAGGATGATGTAGGGATAAAATCCAAAGTGTCAGGAGGACTATATAAGGCTGTGCGTAGATGGTATGATGTCATGAGTCATTAAAACATGGTAGGAAGCTCTGAGGTGCTCTGCTACAGCAGAAATTTGAGGGTCACGGCCCCAAAGGCTATGCTGGTGTCACCGGGAGCACTCTGTGATTTGCAGATCCAGGAGCTGCACCACTGGCTGGTGGGAACCATCACTGGATTCAGGAGGAGGAACGTGGACGCGGTCACAGCACTGGTGGGGAAGAGGCACCCACTGATGGGGACAGCGCAAGTGTCACTGACACACCTGGTGTCCAAAGACAGTGAAATCCCCGTTAAACCTAAAGGACGTGCCGGCAGCTCTAGGGAAGGGGACACCAGCTCCTCCATGCTACAGGAGGAGGGGAAGGTGCTCCTCTATCCTGCAAGGTTGCATGGCAAAAAGGTCTTCAGGGCGCAGCATGGGACTGGGTGCATCCTTGCAGCCACTGTTTGGGGACCACGCTGTGCATGCCACTGTCCCGGAGTGCTGCTCCTGCGGGCAGCGTTGGCCACGTTGGAGGGGTGGCTGTTCTTGAGCAGGGCGAGGTGAGGAGCTGCCCATCTCAGCTCACCCATCTCAGGCTGCCGGTGTGGGGCCACGGCGCGGAGCTCTGCGTGCCCCTGGGCATCTCAGTGATGCTCGCACCGGCTCCGCTCACTTTGGTGTGTCTGTAATACCCAGGGGCTGGAGAAGCAACATGCTTGGACATGCCCAGACATCTTCCCACTTACAAGTGTCCTTTCTGCTCCTAAAAGTGGCCTAGACAGTGTGGATCAGCTCTATGTAAGCCAGAGGGTGGGATTTCCCCCACTGGGTCAGGCCTGGGCTCTGGGATGGGTCTAGCCCATGGAGAGGACCATTTCCTATTTCTCTTCTTCAGGTGGCCCCGAGCCTGCAGACCTCACACCCTCCTGAGCTGCCCCTTTTCCAGGTGGGGAAGAGCTCTGCTCTGTCCTTTCCCTCCTGCTAGGGCAGCCGAGCCACTCCGCTGGCCACCCCGCGCCATCGAACACAGCTTTCCTTGGGACGTGCTTTCCAGAGCTGCTGTCCTCCTTTGACACCCCCAAACGCACGGTTGGAGGTGATGCCCTCCTTTGCTCACTCTTGCCTTCCTGGGAACCCCTAACGTGGGGTTTGCCCTGGAGCCCGGGCACCTCTCCGAGCAGTTGTGGCATGTTTACAGCCCATCACGGCTCTCCCTTTCCCTTGTGCATTACTTTGCTTTTTTGCTCTCATCAATGTTGAATTTCATGACCGATCTCCTGCCGAGGCAACCTGCAGTGAGATCTCCTCCTGCACCTTGCCTGGCTGCAGGCTGGATTTGAGTGTCCCAGCCCACTTGGGGCCACTTTTCCGTGTCACCTATGAGTGCTGTTGGGCACAGAGCTGCGGAGAGCCCCACCAGCAGCTCTCCTCTGCTGGGAAGAGGACCCATGCCCACCCCTGCTCACTTAATCTGCTGATCTCCAAGCAGCTCCGAAGCCGCAGGAGGATGCCCAAGCTCATCCCTGTGGCTTTCACAGCCTCTGCTGTGGGTCTTGGCCAAACCTGCTTGGAAAATCTGAGTATACCCTGAATACTAGCAGAGATTCCTGCCCTTCACACAGGCATGGGGAGAAAGCAAAGGGAGAAAGGGAAGGAAAACCCTTCATTCCCTTCATCCCTTCAATCATAGGTTGCCCAGAGAGATGGTGGATGCCCCATCCCTGGGAACGTTCAAGGTCAGGTTGGACGGGGCTCTGAGCAACCTGATCTAGTTGAAGATGTCCCTGCCCATGGCAGGGGGTTGGATTAGATGACCTTTAAAGGTCCCTTCCAGCCCAAACCATTCTGTGATTCGATGATCCACCACAGCAGAGATGTCAGGGACAAATGACATGGTTGTTTACTGCGCTCTTCCCACCCTCCAGCAGGTCCCATTAATTAAGTCAGGCTCGGTGTTTTGCAAATGCAGGCTGATTTTGTCCAGACCCAGCTTAGCTCCGAGCAAGCCCTCCTCCTCCTCCTCTCATGCCCCTGGAAAGCCGCCTCTCCCTCTGACCACCGCTGCCCCTTCCCCACCTTTCTGCTGAGATCCCATCTCAGACCCCTCCTGAATGTGGGGTCCCTGCTCGTCACCAGCCCGGCCATCGGCTGGCACAGCCACGGGCACCGCTTAACCCGGTAAAGGTTAACCCAGGTGGGTACTCGCCCTTCAGCCCCAGCTCCTGCCGTGTTTTTCTGGCTATGGAAGCGGGCAGGTGGATATTTACAGGATCGATCTGATGCTCTTTACCGTCTTGACACCTTGTTTAATCTTTCCATGCTCCACCTCCCCGAGCCAGTGACATTGGCTTTTTCCCACCTTCCCGTGTTTAGACTGGAGCTCGTTTGGGCTGGAGATGTGTTTTATTGCGTATTCATCCAACCAGCGGCACAAAGCGCGCCTGGCGTTAGGCAGGGCTGTTAGATACATGCATAAAACGGGTGATCCGTAATAACAAAGTGTTTGTTTTCCGACTCCCAACATGAAAAAAAAAAAACCCTCTCTGCCCCCCGCCCCCAGCAAAATCCAGTTGTACAAAGGCAAACCAGAGCTGCTCCCTGACGGTGCTGGTGTGCTGGGTGCCGGGTTATCTGCATAAGCAATCAAGGCAGGCGAGCGTGAGCTGCCTGCTGGAGCCCTCCGTCCTGCTATTATGGGAACATGCACGGTTGTGTCTTCTTTATTGTCTGTTCGGCGGGTAATGACTGCAGAGGCAGCCCGGGGAAAGGTTCGCTCGAGCATTTTATAGCCCTCCCGAAATGCAAAGTGTTCATCTGAAATGATCCATGGCAGACTCGTGGCGAGACTCTGACTGTCTCCCGCTCGCTCTGCACCAGGGATGCTGCAGGAATAAATAAGAAGGGGGGAGGCTCAGCGCCGGTCCTCTCGCCTGGGGGGTTGGTTTTCTTTCCCAAGGGGGAGATTTCTGCTGGGGAGGAGGGAGAGAGCTGCGTGGCATCACGGCCAGCACCCCAAAATCCTGCCTGCAGGAAGGGGTCTTCTGCTCGTCCAGGAGAAACCCCTCCGGACAAGAGCCTGTTGAGTGGGTGCAAGGCAATGGGACGCATCCTGCACCTCCTCGCCCTTGGGGCTGTGCAAAGGGGGACCCCGCTGCTCTGGAGCCTCCCCACCCCGTGGAAGGGGACCCGCAGCGAGCGGTGAGGGTGGTGGGAGTGCTGTGCCAGCACAGAGCAGGATCCATCCCCCGCGCGGCACACAGAGCGGGGACATCCTCATCAGAGCTGCTTTTTGGGGCGGGAGTCACATGAACTCGTTCAAATGGCCACTCCAGGAGGAGGTAAATCACACCCAGGAGACATCTCTTTGTCCCCACCTCCTGGAAAGACACCTAAAGCTGGACTGTCACACTGACCACGCTCCCAGCAGCGTTTGCGAGCCACCTCTCTGGGTGGTTCCCATCCCGTCTGTCCTGCTTACCAGGTCGGTGGGATGTTGTCCCACAGGGACAAAAAGCCCTTCACATGTCCTGCTGGCAAGCAGGAGAGGGATTCAGAGTCACGTTACCGAACGTGAGGATGGGGCAGGCCAGCACTTAGCAGGAGTAAGGAACCATCCAAGGTTCCTACCCAGGAACCTAGGACTGGGACCACGTGGAGGAGGAAAGCTCTGCAGAAAATGGCCCAAGAGCTAGGCTGGCTGGTGAGCAGCCCGTTGCTGCTGTACGATCTTCGAGACCCTCGCAGGAATCCTTCTGCAGTGGGTGACAGCAGGCTGGGTACCCCCTGGCTTGGAAGAGGACGTGCACCAGGAGGACGGAGTCCAAAGAAGCAGCATGAAAGCCACGGGCACCTTGGAACGAGATTCAGTGAGAAGATGCTGAGCCTGTTCAGCTGTCAGGGGAGCAAGGGAAAAACCTTCCTTCATGATGGAAGGAAGAGAAGCTGCTCCTGCAGTGGGAAGGGGTGCATGGGGTGACCTCCCAAGCACCCTTCTAGCCCTATTTTTCTCAGATTTTATGATTCTGGCACATTCCTGAGTCCAGAGAGAGAAATGAAGAGAGCCAAGCAGATAAAAGGGAAGCGGCTGGATTGCCTGGTAAGCAAACAACAGAGCAAAGCACTATAAAGAGGTCTCCAGCAGGTATTTCGGCGGCCCAGCGAGGTGCTGCTGCCATCCCAGACCTCAACAGTGACACGTCCCGGACCATCCCAGCAGGCTTTGAAGCTGACCTTAAACTCCTTTGGTTTGAAACCCCATTTTCTTACAAAAGATCCAGTGGTCTGGACAGCCTTCCCAGCTTCAGGGGATAGCTGGGTTTTCCTGCCAGCCTGGAAGGGTGAAAGGGACCTCGGAGATGTGCTGCTTGGGAACGTCTGCGTCGTCCTGGGGCCGAGTGAGACTTTGCAGGCAGAGTCCCAAGGAAGCTTTGCCCAGGGGGAAATTCCTTGCGGCGTATGCACCTGCGGATTGCGTGCGTCAGCCGCAGGGGTGCTCAGGAGTGCAAGTCCTCGCACTTGGTCAGAGGGAAAAGGAGCACCGGGGTGGGCATCAAAACAGGGTCAACCAGGTGCTTTTCAGCCTCAAATTGATCCATTTTTTGTACAAAACACCTTCGTGACTTTGAGATGGCAAGCTCTGTTCAAAGATGATACGGAGGAGCACAGGTACAAATTTGAGTAATGGGGGGAAACGTGGTTTTTAAAGTAGCTGCTGCTTGTTTGGTTTGGAGATGTGAAAATTATATAAACTGTTGGTTTGCTGTGTTTAAGAGGAAGAGAAGGCAGGCTGTGCTCAGAGGTGGGCTTTTTGGAGGTGTCTACCAATGTTGCATTGCACAGAGGATGGCAGAAAACTGGTTTCAAAAATGACCAATTGAGTAATGGGGGGAAACGTGGTTTTTAAAGTAGCTGCTGCTTGTTTGGTTTGGAGATGTGAAAATTATATAAACTGTTGGTTTGCTGTGTTTAAGAGGAAGAGAAGGCAGGCTGTGCTCAGAGGTGGGCTTTTTGGAGGTGTCTACCAATGTTGCATTGCACAGAGGATGGCAGAAAACTGGTTTCAAAAATGACCAAGGGGCTGGAACACCTCTGCCATGAGGACAGACTGAGGGAGTTGGGGTTGTTCAGCCTGGAGAAGAGAAGGCTCCGGGGAGACCTTATTGCGGCCTTTCAGGACTTAAAGGTGCTTATCAGAAAGGTGGGGACAGACTTTTTAGCAGGGCCTGTTGCGACAGGACAAGGGGGAATGGTTTTAAACTAAAAGAGGGGAGATTCAGACTAGATAGAAGGAAGAAATTGTTTACACTGAGGGCGGTGAAACCCTGGCCCAGGTTGCCCAGAGAGGCGCAACAGGCCCCATCCAAGGTCAGGTTGGACGGGGCTCTGAGCAACCTGCTCTAGTTGAAGATGTCCCTGGCCACGGCAGGGGGTTGGACTAGATGGCCTTTAATCGTCCCTTCCCACCCAAACCATTCTGTGATTTGATGATTTCAGACCCCTGCTGCAAAGCGGGTAGACATGTGATCCGGCTGGGGGGTGACTGCGTAGGAAGCATCTGTGCTCGTGGCCATGCACGGCACGGCAGAGCTGCTCTCTGCTAGAAAAAAACCTAATTATCGGGTCAGGAAAGGCTCATTGCTAAGAGCCAGGGGGATTCCTGGGAAGGGGCTGCAAAAAAAATCAGTGAGCAAAGAGACATTGTTCAGTGCGAGCTGGTCAGGACTGAATGTTTTCCTCTCTCCCCCCAGGCAGAAAAAGCACAGCCTCGGGATGCTCCAAGTGATCCTTTTCCAGAGGAAATCTGCCCGTCAGGGCAAGAATCCCCCAAGGCAGCAGGGCTGGGGCTGGTGATGCTCCCACCCATGGAGGGGGATGCTGGTGGGACCCGCATGCCGGCTGAGGGGGGCAGAGGGCAGGCAGCACGTTTTGGGGGAAGGCAGCACGTTTTGGGGGAAGGCACGGTCGTGCCCCACTCGTGATGCTCCTCACTGACATGCTGCTGACCGCCGCGGTCGCGGAGGTAATGGAAAAAAGCACAAAGTCTGCCACGGCTCGGCATGTTTACATAACTGCAAATGTCAAGTGGCGAATGTGAAAACAGCGGAGAGGGATATTAAAACACAGGCTAATTAGCACGGGCTCTCAGGCAGCACGGGGGTGACCGCGGTGACACAGTGCGTGGGACGGCTGGCATGGGGGGAACCCACCTGGTGCCTGTCCTGGAAGGTTTTGGCGTCGCTGAGCTTGGTTTTCCCCCCAGCCGGTGGGGCACCGGCCGGGCATGTGGCTCTGCCTGGCACGAGCATCTCGGCACTGAAAACACAACTTCATCTATGCTAACTCTCA
>NW_009191333.1:0-2555 GCF_000690835.1 Fulmarus glacialis | reverse complement strand
GGGGGAAGAGGCTGCTGGGGACCAAGTACAGCATCCGAGGGGGATGCGGGAATGGGCCATCTGCCCCTAACCTCTGCAGGACGGAGGGGGGATATCTTCTTTAAGCTCCCATCGCAGCAGCCCTGCCCGGAGCAGAATCCCACGGTCCCAGGTCCCCCGCCCCCCCGCACACGGGGATACAGCTCTCCTCCCATTTTTTCAGTTTTCTTCTAACTTTTAACGCCTCTGAGAGCTCTTCACTTGTAAAACATTTGTTCCAGGAGCTTGTAAAGTTGAGCTGTGAGATTTGTGCAGCCCGTCATGCAAAGAACTTTAATTAAACATGTGGAAATCAAACACACTTGGTGTAATTCACCCCGCCCCCCCGCACACGGGGATACAGCTCTCCTCCCATTTTTTCAGTTTTCTTCTAACTTTTAACGCCTCTGAGAGCTCTTCACTTGTAAAACATTTGTTCCAGGAGCTTGTAAAGTTGAGCTGTGAGATTTGTGCAGCCCGTCATGCAAAGAACTTTAATTAAACATGTGGAAATCAAACACACTTGGTGTAATTCAGACTGACAGTGTATCTAAATATATTTAGTTCCTGGATTTTAATTAAGTCCTCCGGAGCAATTGTCTGATTCCTTAAGCACAACTCAGAATTTCTCCTTTTTACTTTTTTGCTGTTCCTTGGGACAGAGGAGCATGTTTCCTGCACGGATATTTGTATGATTTCACCTATTTTAAGTCCCAGACAGGTGACGGATGCTCAAGATGTCAAGAGGAAACCTGGATGTGTCCCAACAAGAGACCCTCTGATTATAAGAACGGCAAGGTTGCTCATTTTTTGCCTTTCAAGAGAAACAACTCTTTTTTTTTTTAAGATCATAAATATCCCAGAAATGAACCATCAGCACTGAAAACCCCTGCAGGAACTCTAGAAAGTACTCAGGTGCTCCTGAGAGAAGCGTGAGGGAGATGTCTCAGTCCGGTTTCCTTTAGTCCATGGCCGGAGTGGGATGAGGGATGGAGAAACACCCCCAGAGAGGGTCTCCACCCCCCTGAAGCAAGCTGTCCCCAGATGCTCCTCTCTTGCCTCTGAAAGCAAATTTGTAGTATTAAGTGAAATAGCGGTATTTAAGTGAATCACATTTCTTCCCCCTTGCATGTGCCCTGCTTTTCTCTGATCAGTGTAATCCCTGTAATTACGCAGTTAGGACACTAGAAATCAGCAATGGCAACTGCTAGACCCTTGTCAGGACTTCTTGGGCTCCAGGATGGGCTCGTGCCTGGCTGTCCCAGCGCACTGCCGGGGTCTGGGCAAAGGCATCCTCTTTTCCAGTATCTCCCAGTTGCTTGCTGGGGCTGGAGCTTGGTTTGGGAAGCACCACATCTTGCTGCGGGCTCACGATGAACATCTGTCTCCCACCCCCGCCACCCACACCATCTGTCCTGTGGAGGGGAAGTAATTAAATGAGACTGTTCATTAATACGTCCTTGATGTTACAGCACCCTGGGAAAAGAGAAGCCTCTTCCCTAAGAGGGACGTGTAATTATATAGCGGCACAATTTTATGTGTATGGCTTGCCTGGTCCCATGGGTACAGGTGCAGTTAAAGAAACTTCGGGGCCATCTTATTACCCTCCTTTTATACCTCTTATTACCATCCTTTGACCTTTTTCCTCCCTCCCAGCTGCCTCCCTTTGCCCCCTCGTATTTGGGGCAGCCCATGTGCATCACTGCTTTCAGGGACCCCCACTTTGGCTGCAGGTGATGCAAGGTGCAAACCATACACGAGGCTACACAGCAGGGAGCAATTCGGGGACCCCATATAATGTTTTTTTTTTTTGGCAAGCCAGCTCCAGCGCAGCTGTCTGCCCATCGCAGGAGTCGTCTGGGAGGGCCTGGAGGAAGTTCTGCTGGAAAGAACAGAGTTGCCCTGGGGTGGGGAGCGTGAAAGGCAAGCGACAGCTGAAAATGCAAGGTCAAGATTTAACCAGGACGATTGGAGCTGGCGGGGGGAAAAGAAAGCAAAATCCAGGAGAAGTTCTTAAACAAGTGGATGGTCTTCTCGGTTTTTGTCTTTAAGAAACATCTTTGACAGCCCTTTTCACTGCTCCGCAGCTTTCCTAGAGCTGGAAAAGCTACAAAACAAGGGAAAAAGAAAAAAAAAAAGGGAAGCAACAGGGAATATGTGAAAAGAGCTGAGTCTTCAGCATGATTCATTTGTATTTTGAGTCAAAAGAAGAGAGAAAATCCCAGTAAACCCTTTCTGGGTTCTGCAGATGTTTGGGGAAGCCACATGGAGGTGAGGTTAGGGGTGGCCAAGTCCCCCCGTAGGGTTGATTGGGCAGAAGACAACCTTCTGCGTGAGTTCAGTGCCAATTCCCAGCTCCTCATGGATGTAAAAGCAGGACACCCTCACCCTGGCCAGGACACAGCAGCTTTACCTCCTCCGTAGCTGCCCGGGGTCTCGGGGAACTCGCGGTGGGTCTGGCTGCAGAAACCCAACCCCAGCACCTTCCCGAGTTGCTGCAGTCAGGAAGGGGATTTGCCCTCAAAGGGAGTTTTGCG
>NW_009191332.1:2973-4837 GCF_000690835.1 Fulmarus glacialis | reverse complement strand
CACCCCCACCCCCCCCCGCCCGTCGCTGTGGAAACCATTAGGCCGCGGCGCTGCCGCCAGTGCTTGGAACTGTAAAATCGTTGTATTTCTAAGGTGATTTTTTTTTCCCCTTTCTTTCCCCACTTTTGAGTGCCAACGGGAGGCGTCGTCATTTTTGCCTGAAGCACAGCGAAGGAGGTTTCTGGGGAAGGCCGGGGTGCCCGAGTGCCCTGGGGCAGAGAGCCCTCGGCTCAGGGGAGGAGCTCCCCACAGGCACAGCTCACACCAGCCCAGAAAGGGAAAGCCTCCCTCCTTTCTCCGGAGCACATTATATTCCTTCAAGCTCTGACAGTTCCTAAAATGTTAAAAACATGAGGTGATGAAGGGGGAGGGTGTGGGGAGAGAAGAAAAAGTTATATTAAGTCGTTACTTTTTATATTCCTAAAATACATTCATTATAATTTGTCTTCCTCTTAATGCCTCAGATTTATAGGCTTTGGGGAGATTGAATTTAAGGAGAATGAGCGTGACCAAAAAGTTTCAAGCTGTGCGCTGCAGGCCTGTGTTGGCGTGACTGCTACACCGCACCAATTTTTTAACTTTGTCTCCTCTTGGCGAAATGGCATCAATCGCCCGAAAGCACAGCACAACTTCTGGCAGCCCATTAGGGGCTGGAGGTACCCACTGTGAAGTGTTGGGGTATATATAACATGGCTAGGCTCCCAGTGTTCCCATCAGACTGGGTGAGGACACCCAGGTATCCAGGGGAAACGCCCTGTTGCCTGCAGACCTTCAATAAAGAAGTGTATTTGAGAAAAATACTGGGTTTGGGGTTTTTTTAGGGTTGTGCAAGAGAAAATTGACTCAATTTTCTGTCAGGGGAATATCAGGTCTTTCAGGTTGATTTTTTTGTTGTTGTTACTGTTGCTGATTCTTTATGTTGCTGCCCGGCATGATTTTACCCCTCTCTCCTTGTTTTTTCCCCTTCTCCCCACATCTTCCAAAAAAGTAAATAATAGGGTCCAGGCCTCATCCATCCCAGCCACACTGCTGGCACCATCTGCAATAACAACACTGCAGGTTGGAAGAGAGCAACCGAAGCCTTAATAATTGCTGTAAGCAGGTCGGCATAGCAACATCTCCAGAGAGAGCTCTCCATGGGGTCATTTCCATTCACTTTAAAGCCCACTTGGGCTGTTAGAGTGGTATAAAATGGACTCAGAAAAGCTGTTAATTAGGATTAGCAGCTTCAGGAACATCAAGCCACAGTGCTCCAAGCTGAGCCATTTATCTGAGAGAACTCAGGCCTCTTGACTGCCTTCTGAACCGAGTCACCATCAAGGCAGACAACTCTGAAATCAGACAGTAGAGCCACCCGGTCATCTATGAGAGAAGGTTCCTACCCTGGCAGCTGAATGCCCCTGCAGCACCTCTCCTGCGATCAGATCGCCCTTTGCTGGACTCGAATGGTTGGCAGGTCTGAGATACACCAGCCAGCTGTACAGGAGCAGGGGAGAAGACACGGACCCATCTTATCAATACAAGTTGCATGTGGTGTGAAATCCACAGGGCATATGGTGGGTGCCCCGGGGTGAGGTTTCTGGATGATACGTATGCCATAACAGGTCTGTAGGGCTCCAAGAGAAAGCAACCGCTGTGGGCAGGAGATGGCACCCATGGGTGTCAGCACGCTCTTTCAAGGCCAGTCACAGACTCCGTGGAAAAACAAGGTAGTGATTTGTGTTTCACAGCTGCCGGGACATGGCTTTTATTCTATTGTCATAAGCTTCCTGCCCTTCATCAGTCTGCAGCATGAAAGGCCCAAGGAAGGTGATAAGTCTCTCGTGTAGCGGTAACACAGAAAGCCAGCTTTCCAATAGTTTCT
>NW_009191332.1:1441-2958 GCF_000690835.1 Fulmarus glacialis | reverse complement strand
AAGGTTGAGCCATTGCCAGGCTGCTGTTGGGCTGATTTGCATCTCTTGTGTAACCGACCCTGACAAACCTCAAGGCAATCTTTTCTGACACCTCTCCTTTCCAAACGCAAGGTGAAACACAGATGTCTTCTTCACATTATTCTGCTTCTCTGTGTTTTCATCTCCTCAGGGTAAAACACTACCTGAATCAGAGCTGAGCTGAAGGCAAAACTTCCCCTCTGGGGGTGGAGTACTAGCTTCCTTGCATACGTCAGACTTCCTGGAGAAATACATTAGGTCTGGTCAAAGAAATACCTGTGGCAGCAATTCAGGCATTCACACTGCAATCTGTTTTTCAAGATCGTGCAGTTCAGAGCTGCTGGCAGCCATGCTTTCAGCTGTGTCCATCATAAACAGAAAAGTCTTTTACCATATTGACCGCTGGCCCATGTTCAGGCAGACCTGAAATCAATTTTAAGGCAGAACTGGGCCTACAATCTTCTCCCATTTTAGCCACAGAAACTCCCACTAGCCTCAAAGAATATGTATGGCAGCAGAGACTCACCAGGCCAGAAAACCAGAAATCCCTACCCAAGAGTTTACAGTTAGCATCTTGAAAATGGTAGGTACCTGCTGTGGTCCTTGCCATAATGGAGATCTCCTTTGCTCCTCTCCAGGAATGTCATTCACCAACCAACCCTTCTATCGAAGAGCTTCAGCCAGCCCCCAGCAGCATCCAACAGAGATCAACAGCTCAGGGTAAAAAGTCAAGACAATGTGTGAGAAGAAAAAGCTGTAGGAAGAATTCAGTAAGCTAGAACTATCACACCTCAAAAGAATATGTACAGTGCTAGGTGACTAAATCTGTGAGTAAGACCATAGGTTGGTGCTTTGGCCAAGCAGGTAGAATCATAGAATCATAGAATAGTTTAGGTTGGAAGGGACCTTTAAAGGTCATCTAGTCCAACCCCCCTGCAATGAGCAGAGACATCTTCAACTAGATCATGTTGCTCAGAGCCCCATCCAACCTGACCTTGAATGTTTCCAGGGATGGGGCATCTACCACCTCCCTGGGCAACCTGTCCCAGTGTTTCACCACCCTCATCATAAAAAAATTTCTTCCTTATATCTAGTCTGAATCTATGCTCTTTTAGTTTAAAACCATTACCCTTTGTCCTATTTTGGTACTAAACCAAAACCAAAAGGAACCACATAACTCTTGTGGAACCATCTCAAAGTCCCTGCATGCCCCCTCTGCCCAACACCACTGGGATATGAAAGCCTAACAGCCGAGTGGAGAAACATGCCGAGCTCATTCAGGCATTTCTCATTATTTTCCCAAGATTTCTCAATATCCTGCCTCTCAATATATTCATCTGGCAGCAAATTATAGATGAGGGAAAAGCATCTCTCCCTAAGCCATCCAGAGAACACAAAGCGACAAAGCAAAATCATAACAGAGAGGGAAACTTCTTGTGAGTCATCATCTTCCCTCCTTTCTCTCTCCCTTTCCAACATTGCTGATAGCCCTGGGATTG
>NW_009191332.1:0-1408 GCF_000690835.1 Fulmarus glacialis | reverse complement strand
AGGCGTAAACCACTTCACTCCGGAGGAGAAAAGAGGATTTTTAAACACAGCAAAACTTTTACTTTCATTTTACATAAGTAAAGGTGGAAAACAGCAATTGCATCTTTCTCTCTGCTTAGTCACCTTGTACATGCTTTTCTGAGCTTGATGGCCCAGTTATGCCAAATGTATGAAATAAAATAACTGTTCCTTTCCCAAAACACTTGCCATCATGCCCAATATGACCCCCCCCCCCCAAAAAAACCCAACCCAACCCAACCCAAATCAAACCAACAACAACAAAAAAAAAAAACCACAAAACCAAAAAACCCCAACCAAACAAAATAAACCAAACAAGTGGATTCATCAAAGAGAACACAAGAGCAGTTGTGGTCAGTGCAAAACAAGCCAGGGTGGCTACATATATATGAAGTCAAATGAAAGGAAAACAGCCTAATGTCTGTAGAACAGAGAACATGTTTTTGTCAAATCTTCAGATCCATATGTCCAAACTGCAAGGCATTTTCAATGGCATTGATTTTGCTGTATCCTACCATATATTTAAAATTATGGCTTTATCACCAACTTTTACTGCTCAAAAAAGAAGATAAAAACTTGCTCTAGGCTGATACATTTTAAAGAACCATTTCTGATTTCCTTGGCCAAATTTTCAGAACAAATACATTTGTCTGTGAGATAAGTTTTATTTGGTCTGCATTGATATTCACAAAGTAACCCACTTCTCCCTGGCTGAAGAGACTGAAATGTTTGCTGGGTTTAGGGGTTATAGGGTCACCATTCCATGTGGACTATAGGTAGCCAACATTTCTACGGTGTTTAGGACCTGAATTTAAATTCAGCACCAATACATATGTTTATATTAGGGGAAAACTTGGCAGGTTGAAACATAGTTCAGCGTATTTCTAACATGGTTTCCTTAATGCGTTCTTCATGTCCCAGGGAACCTCAGAATTTGGTCTAAGGGGAGGTCCAAGCAGGGCCAGCGTACCTCATCTGAGGAAGCTCTGCTCTTCCACTTCCACTTGGTGCACAGAGACTTCAGGCTCATGTAAAGAGGTTACTTGTTGGCTCCTACAGCTCCCCCTGTTATTACAACCCTCGGTTTTCAAGAGTCAGAACCCAGCAGATTTTACATTGGATTAATTTCAGTGATAGGTCCATGTGTTGGCTTGCCAACATCATTATCAGGCTCAATAACATGAGCCTCTATAGCCATAAAAAGCAAGACCACCAAGAACTGTCACCTCTGAAGCTGAACTAGTGACATAAAGTTCTACCATATGCTACAAAGTCTCATAACCAAGTTTTGATTGATCTTATAGAATCACAGCTCACAGCATGCTACACATTGATCCCCATCCTTCATTAGCTGAAGCAATAGGATCATAGAATCATAGAATCGTAGAAT
>NW_009191331.1:0-298 GCF_000690835.1 Fulmarus glacialis | reverse complement strand
ACCTGCGGCGCCAGGACTCCCGCGGCAACACCGTGCTGCATGCCCTGGTCGCCATCGCCGACAACACCCGCGAGAACACCAAGTTCGTCACCAAGATGTACGACCTGCTCCTCATCAAGTGCGCCAAGCTCTTCCCCGACACCAACCTGGAGGCGCTGCTCAACAACGACGGCCTCTCCCCCCTCATGATGGCTGCCAAGACCGGCAAGATCGGGGTACGGTGACCCCTCCGGAGCCGGGAGCCGTCTGCCCTGCCGTCCCTGCCAGGGCCGAGCCCTGTCGCCCTTGGTGCATGTAC
>NW_009191330.1:62889-93607 GCF_000690835.1 Fulmarus glacialis | reverse complement strand
ACGGGGCTGGCTGCAGGCCGGGGCCGCTTCCCGGCGGCGGAGGGGAGCGGTGCGGGGGAAGAGCCGCCGAGCACGCAGCTTTACTAACGCCCGCTTGACGTATCCGTCCCCGGGCAGGAGAGCCGAGGGCGGCTGTGGTCCGTCAGGCGTGCAGCCGGGCTTCTGGCGGACGAGCTCGATGGGATTCACTGTTGACAGCTGCGTGTTTTTAAAGCTGCATTGGACTTTCTCCGCTAGAACGGCATTAGGTGGGAGCGATTGACAGTAGTGCCACAGACCCCTTCCAGTGCCCGAACCTCGCTGTCAGTCAGGGTGTCTGCATGTACTGGGGGCTAACTCGTGCGGGTTGTGCCTTTCACCCAGGTCAGCCCCGAGAAGGAGACGTGCTCAAATGGTTGAGTCAGCTTGTAGCACAGTATTGTACAACTGTCAAGGAAAGCATTACTGATTAATACACTTTACTTTTGTGTTTCAGAAGTTTTACACCTAGGAGATCATGTATCATTTCAGTAAAATCATGCCATTGCTACATTTCATAGCAATTTTGAATATATTAATTTCTGTATGTTGCTGGTAGACAATTTCTATTAATTTAATGGGTATGTTCTTTTGGAACTTATTCTGCCTTAACTTGGCCAATCAACTTCTGAGCAATCAGATAGCCACTGTATTTGGTACATAAAAATTAATGAAATAAATTAATAACAAATTAATTTTCCAAACCAAGGAAGTGTGCACCAGCCTGTGATGTAATCTGCACCGTATAATTGGCCACCTTATCCCAATCACTGCTCCCTCTCTGTCTCTCCCATGGCTGTTCCCAAGCATGGCCTTGTCCTCTCTTCCATTCGTAACATCACAGCCGCAGAACTGAATTACAGATTGCAAACATCGGTGACTATTCCTTGTACTGCTCATCACCCCAGCACAAACTGACAGTACACCTGACTAAAAGCTGTGTGTGTCAACTGCAATTGTAAAACTGAGTCACCTGAAGAGACCGAGTGAGAATCCCCAACAGAGGATACCTTACCAATGTTCAGCAAAAGACAATTCCTGCCTCAAAATACTTCCAATCTACATAGAAATGAGCACTAAATCACAGAACCATATTTAGTCTTATGAGGAGGAAAATGTTTTTCCAAGATTTTTGACAATCTTTTCACCTTCCCTTCATTTTCCCATTACCTATGTATAAAGTTCTCGCAATACTGTTATGATTAAAACAGCGCAGACTCCCAACCATTGTAGATGCAGCAACAGCCATCTGAACGGCTGTTACACGAGTAAAACTTAGGTGTTCAGAAAAAGGCATTAAATAGTGTAACCACTTTGCTGAAAAACGCACACAATACATTCATGTCCTTTAAAGAAGTTTTCAGTTTTTCTCCTGGAGATGCCTGTAACAGGTATAAGCCTCAAACCAACAGTCCCTCTTGTCGTGGTTACTTCCCATGAGACAGACTGACTTACTCCTGAGATGGTAATTGAAGCTTGAGAAAAAGGCAGGTTGGGGCGGTGGTTTTGGAGAAACCGTGAGTGAACAAGCACATTTCCTGCTCGCAAAGACTCCTTCTATTGTTTTGATTGAGGGTGCTGTAAAAGGAGTATTTTTCTGATTTGAGCACAGTTAGGAGTCTCAAGTAGTTACATTTCTAACTGATTAGTTGCAAAACTTGATTGTTTTAACATACAAGTGTTTAAGTTACTATTTAAGGTGGTCTTATCTTGGAAACAGAATATATAGAAAAGAGTATCTGGTAATATTTGGAAAGGTACCAGCACATCCTACTGTTAAATCTGTCTTTTTGAGAGAAAAATACTGCAGTTATCTTTTTATGAACAATCTCCACTTCAACAACTGCAAGCTTTTTAGAAAGAACACTCTGGGGAAAAAAAAAAAAACACCACAAAAACTTCTGAATAACTGTCCACCTACAAAAAAACTGTAGAAAAAAAATCTTAAAATATGTTTAGTTAAGGTATTTGAGGAGTTTGGCCTCTCATTTTCGGTCATTAATAAATAGGCTATTGCCTATTTTCCATTTCAAGTATATTTACCTCAGGTAAACGCTCATCACCACTTGATACTTGTACAATTTCTGTACTTACTGCTCTGTAATTACCTTCCATGGGAAACTAATGAAAAAAATGTTGTCTGGAAGTGGATCCAAATGTTTAAGCAAATTCGAATGTCTGGGGTGGGAGGAACTGGCCAGTAAGACGTATCTGAGAAATTTATACTGTACCTTCCCTATGAAAAAGTTGGCTCCGTTTTAGACCATGGCTCAGTACAGCACTTTAGGTCTATGCTTCCTTTCAAACATATGGATTAGATTCCACATTTTAAACTGAGGTATGTGTTCAAATATTTTTCTTTTGGGGCCAACAGATCATTTCCTGATCCTGAGGTTATATAGAACATTCCCCACAGAAATCACCAAAAAGGAAAAGTAAATCTCTCCCTCAGCACCCCCCTTCCTCTGAGCCAGCAAGGGCGCTTTGTGCAGGGGTATCTGGGCAAAAAATAGGCTTTATATGGTGTCTGAGTCAGGCTGAACTCAGCAGTGAACTCTGCCAGCACTCTTGCAATCTCTCACGCTCAGGAATAACTTTACCCTTCTGGGCAGCTGCTGAGAATTAGTTCCATCAGTTATTGCGAGAGGAAAGTTGTTTGCGTGTGTGAGCATTTGCAGTATCAATCTTACCCTGTTTATACACCCCAGTCTGGTGCCTGTCCACTATGTGTGGCCCCACTGCCCGTACCTTACCTCCCTACAGTTAGCACTTACATTTGTATATATTTTAAACATCATGAGAAGATATATTTAACTTACAATGACCATTTATTTAAAATTACCTCTACTTTTTTTAGCTGGGGTGTCATGTTATGCTAGCTTTCTGAGACAAGATATGCTATAATGTAATGCACATATATACATATATATTTTATTTCTCCAGGTTGAAAAAAAGGTTAACAAGCTGTTTCATAGTAATACATCTGGAGAAGAAGAAATGATGTCAATTGTCTTGCATTCAGCCTAGAAGAAATCTGTGCTGATTTAAGGACTCTTAGGGTAGTGAAATACAGTGCCTAATTACAAATAATTATTTATGTTCAAAATTCTTGGCACAGAAGATGCATCACAATGCAATTTTAGAGCACTGGATTTCAGAAACAGTTTTTTGCCAGAGAGGCCAGAAGGCTGAAAGGAAAAATGAAAAAAGAAAGTTATCTGAGAAGTAACTCAACGTTTTACACTGGAGAAAAATCATCATTAGAGGAAGGTCTTTCCTATCTTTTATACTTTTTATGGAAGATGAATACAGTTGAGGGGAAGAGCAAAGCCCAAGATAGTTATACTTTTTTTCTTTGTCCATTTGGACCAAACCGCCTGCAGAGATCACTAGACAATCGTTAGAGATGACTCCCAGAGACTGTGTTTTGGTTCAGAAGGATTGTCTCCACCGCTGCATTTCCCCGCAGTCACTAATTGATATACGTGAACCACTCAGAAGTAAAACTTTTATTTCCTTTCGCTCAAGGTAAGCCCATTGAAGGTAAACCTACAGACCCATCCAGAGTGACTCTTTAGCAAATCCCTCTGCACTATAACCAAATAGTCTCACATCGTGTCTAGACCTCCGGGTCCCAACACGCACAGCGCTGCTCTGCGGGGGAAGGCACTGCTTCTTCACAGGAAAAACAACATGCCCTAGGACAGGAGGTACGAACGGAGGCTCCTGGAGCGCCGGAACCCAGGCGGGTTTCAGCCTGGTGGCGAGGTGGAACAGCCCTCAGAGTTCTGTGACACCTCTGCTGTGTCACAAGGCACTGCGCAGCCCCGAGAAGGGTGGCAGAGGCCCTGGGGCTGCTCAGAGCGGCTGCGGATGCTGGGCAGCCCGAGGGCGGCTGCCTGAGCCCAGTGCAGGATGGAGTTTCTGGGGACCACGCAGGTAGCCAGTTACTGTGGCACCAAGAAGAGCTGCCTGTTCCCGGATCTAGCTCCCACCAGCACGACCAAGGACACCTATCAGTCCTACTACCTACCAGGCTACCGCTACCTCAGCTCCTGGAGGCCCAGTCTGCTTCACAAAGTGGTTTCGGTCCCTCCCAGCTCTGACAAGCAATTTAATCCTACTGAGCGGCCGCCCACTATTCTGCCTGCAGCACGCTCTACCCTGCATGCCCGCTACAGCACTCGTGACTGGCACCACGCGAACATGGTTCAATTGAAAGGCTCTGAAGCCTCCAGGTACCGTGCTGGTAGACTGAACGCTGATTCAATGAGACTGATGCAAAATAAGGATCAACTGACTTACCAGATGCAAGATGACAGTAGAAGAAACCTAGGAGAGAGGATCTCTAACATTGATTTCTGGAGATCTGAGCTCATCTATGAGCTAGAGTGTCTGCTGAAAGAGATCCAAGCCTTGGAAATAGCAAAGAAGCGGCTCGAATGTGCTGCAGATGAAATGGAAGGGCCACTGAAGGTAGGTTTGACATAGCTAGTAATTTCATGACTGTACTGCAGAATGGGTAAAGAAAATGGCTTTATCTCTGTTGAATACTAGTATGACTTTTACTGTTATCAGCAAGACAGATCTTGGTGAGACATTACCTTCAGTAAGAAGGAAACCTGTCCACCATGGGCTTTATATACAAAAGTCATCAAAGGAACCTACTGAGACACTTCTATATCCTCTTTTCCTTCCTTTCGGCTTGAGGCTCCAGGAGACCGGTCAGCTCAGTACATTACAGGAGAGCAGAAGATGGCCCTCTAAGCTGCAATATCCCAATATTCTTATCTAGATCTGAATTTTCTGCTATTGCTTGGTGAAAATAATATTTTCACTTAGGATAGCATATAATTTGTGCCACATTTTGAAGTTCTCCAGAATCTTAAAGGCAAATTAATTGCAACAGAAAAAGCCACAGTAATATAGCGTCAATGAATGATGCTAGCAAAAAGTCAAAACATGCAAGAACTAGAGTCAAAGTTCTCTCATAAACATCTGGAGTATTGCTAATGGAAGCTATGTCTATCAGAAATGTTTCTAGGCAAGTACAAATAGAAAATCAAAATTCAGTATTCAATGACGACTTTTTTAGTTGTCTGTATCTGTACTGATTCAGAGTGGCAGGCTGAGGATGCTTTCTATTCAGGGAACATTTTCTGCTGAAAGGCTTTGTGCCAGCTAATGCTGTTTCATTTATTAGTATGGTTCTAAACAAGTCAATGAGACATTAAGAGGACATTAAGAGACATTACTACCTTGCTATATATATGTAGTTACTGAACAAAGAAAATGAGATGGATAGTAGTGATTGCTAAATCTTTAAGAAAAAAATATCAAATAACATCTTGCTAACATATTTGGAGGAAGTTATATTGGATGTGTATGAGCCCCAGCAGGTTAACTGAATTCCCTATTCAATGACTGTAGTTATGCAGTCATTCTCTTGCATAGGTATGAAACTTCCAAACTCTGGCATGGGGTAAGGGAGGATGAGGGGAGACGAGACTAAAGGATTTTGCCATGGATGAGTGTAGAACACCACAGGTGTTTTAATCCACACAATTTACAACAAAGCTTGGGCATGTTGAGACGTAGGCCTTGCGGCACATTAATAAGCAGCTAATCAAATGGCAGCTATGGTGGCAGCTAATCCTTAAAAGTATTTAACAGGTAAGTAGGAATGAGCCACTAAAATGGATCAGTTGAGTGCAATGAAGCCACCTCCTATTCTGTTCCACCCTCAATAGATGGTCATTACTTGACATGTCAGCTCAGTGACCCCTTCAGCAAGGTTCAAGGTCTCACTCCACAATGCAGTACTGAGCCTATTACAATGTTCCTTGGTTTGCTTGCAGATAGCCCTAGAATGCTTGTACCACCGTGAGAAGCGGAAGGGTATAGACTTAGTTCATGATGATGTGGAAAAGAACCTCATAAAGGTAAGATCAGACTTACTAGTTTATTTTTCAAACTGTGGAAATAATCCAACTAAATATTTATCAGGGTAAAAATATTGCAATGATTTCTTCCCTTCATTCATTTGGAAGACTGAGGGAGGAAAAGAGGAAGAAATTTGGGAAAACTATATATATTGGGGATAGTTAATGTTCTAGTCACCCTTCCTGCAGCAAAAGGAACAGCCTAGCATCCTTGTGAGGTCTTGTCCAGTTTTATCTTCCCTGATCCTATAAACCAAGGTAGAAACATTTCTCAAGATTGTTTTCTGGACCATGGTCTATAAAATCTCTGAAGTTCTTAGGGCTTACAATATAAAATGCTGGTTTACTGCCTTGCTATATATATGTAGTTACTGAACAAAGAAAATGAGATGGATAGTAGTGATTGCTAAATCTTAAAAAAAAAAAAACAATCAAATAACATTTTGCTAACATATTTGAAGGAAGTTATATTGGATGTGTATGAGAACAAAAATACTAGGAAAGAACATTATGGGACAATGGCATTGCTTCAAGCACTTTTCTGGATTAGTAAATTACAGGAAGATGTGCAGACCACTTGGATAACCAAGTGGTTCAGTGCCTACAGCCTGCAACTTGGAGTTTTAGAGTTTTAATGAAGAATTAAGGAGCTAATATATATTAGCTTAAGTATTTCAGCACTTAATTTAGCATGAGAATTCATGGTAAGATGAAATACTGCTAGATGTTCCACATGAACAGATGAAAAAACTGTTTTTTCAGAATGAAAAATAAAGGCTATTTGCCTGATCTCCCCCAAGCACTGCTCTGACTATGGAGCAAGCTAGATAGTGACAATAAAGGACAACAAAGGCTCATTTTGTAATAACAGGAAAGCCAGTTCTAAAGTTGCTGTCACTCCTACACATACTATACAAGTACAGAGACAGAGCCTGTATTTTTAACTTTGGGGTGTCTTAATGACTTCCACATAGTTTAAAACACTTTATTCCCTGTTTCAAAACTCACAAAACTGTACACACTTAAGTAAGAGGGTATGTTGGATTAAACCAGAGTTTTAAAAATGGACAGAGACTGGAATACCAAAACATTATTTGAGGGACCGTAATTACCGTGTTTGCATAGTTTTCAATGTGGTTGGTTTGAGTATTTTTTATTTATTTTAAACTGAGTAGAACCTGGCTTTGAATTTCTTTGACTAATATTTATAGTTTTGAAGAATATTATAATATACTTCCTCAGGGAGCCTGTTTCTGAAATCAGATATATTTTCAACCTATTCCACTATTAGCAAAATATTTGTATTGTTCTAGAAAAATGTAGAAGTAGTTAGAGAGGGTAGTTTAATGGACTAAGGTTCATGTTTCATATCTTCATTATACTTAAGCCAAGCAAAATTTGACTTTATGTTTATTAGAATGACTCCACCCAATAAAATCTACTAACATGTTTGATATAATATAAAAAGCCATACAAAACCAAGTCAAAAGGTACAACTTTGTAGCACTGAGGAAGAGAGGGACCAAACCACATCCTTTCTTGACCTACATTGCATTTGAGATATGAGAGATAGTTGCAACACCTAGAATGCAGGGAAAAAAAGGGGTAAATTCACTAAAATAAATTAAGTTTGATGAAAGATTGACACTGTGTATTTTCCACTGTAGGAGGTTGATGTATTCAAGGACTGCCAAGAAATATTGACAAAACTTGCACAGAAAATCAGTCAACAGTTGGGGTAAGACTTTATATTTAATTCCTGTTTTAAAGATAGCAAAGCTGAATTCAGTGTTGGCTAGTATCTATAATGACAGATTGAAAATAGCAAAGGGAAAATCAGAGACTTAGCCTGTTAGATGCTCATTGCCCTCCACTTCTAATTCTTACCAATGATAGAATTTGTATGTTAAACTGCAGAAGAGCAATACTTACCATTTAAAGATGACTGTGACTCAATTTTTAAAGTCATGTTTAATCTGAAATCCTTCATTAAAATTAGGGACACCAAAATTATAGCTTAGTTGTGCGACTGTTGCTATGTGGCACATTGGCGTGAAGGTCAAAGGGAATTTTACTTTTTTTTTTAATTACAAAACTAAATTCAAAGGAAAATTATTATTGACAAAAGAAACAGGAATCTAAGCACATCGTAAGGTATGAGATGAGTTATGGAATGGACTTAAAATTATTTTTATATATACTTATATATGGTTTTGTTATGGGAGGCTTTGGAATTTATTTTATTTCTTTGAGAGTACACAAATATCCTAGTAAATGCAAATTATATTTAAGTCTTATCATTTAACTAGGTAAAACTATTCTGAATACAGTGTTCTGTCAACTACACAGAACTCATACAAATGTTAAAACGTGAATCATGTCATATGACATGACATGATTCTGAAAAGAAACAGTTCAAGTACTCACAAGGAAGATAAAATTGTATAGTTCATGATTAATACATTATAGGAGAAAAAGGCGTAGGTAGATTTTATAAATGATTGCTCTTATTAATGGCACTCAGGACTCACATGAGTCCGGTTAGATGCATTTCTGCAGTTCATCCCACTACTGTAATATATTGGGTATATGATCAGATAAAAGCTAAGTTCATGTTTGGTGGCATGAGTTCTGTCTAGCTCTTTAGGCTGGCATTTCTGGTTACCTTTGACTCAGTTCTGTCACCACATCAGGCAGACCGACAGTAATGCCAATTGACAAGTACATCATGAAAACAGCAGTATTTGCAAAAAATGTCAATATGTCTGCTGTCTCCCTGATGTACTGGAAAGCAAGACATTGATTCTTTCTTCATCCGTATTACTCCCATTCCAGCCCAAGGTCTGCCAGGCCTTCCCGCTTTTGGAAAAGCCAAAGGAGATTAAGTTACTCCAAAAATTCTTTGTGGGTAAGAAAGCAGAGATGGAGCAACATATTTCCCTCCTCGTGATCGAGATGAGCAGAAATATTTAAGCAGATTTTCCAGTGATGTACAATTTGAATTATGCTAAGTGAATTTGTCCCCCAAATCAGGAGAGATGGGAAACCACAACTCTGGTCTGCCTTTTTCTTTCTCACTTATAGCTTTGCTAGCATGAAGGTTATTACTGAAAACCTCCTCCCTTTTGCTCTGAGGCTTTCCTTCATGCCACACAACAACTACCTGTTGTTTTTCACCCTTGTGGTTGTCTGTCATCAAAATGACAAACATTACTAAATGCAGTGAGTTAAATGCAATTCTTTGAGGAATACTTGCTAGAGGCTAAAAGGGATGAATGGTACAGCAGCTCCCTCTAGCTAAATTACAGCGCCAAGCATTTTCAAGCCACTGTAAATGCCAACAAACTATAAAATAAAGCATTGTAGGAAGCTAATGAAAGCAATTAGCTATTTAGCACAACAGCATTAAAGGTGGTTCAGATTCTTTCCCCTTCACAGCATCAACAGAGATGCACAACATGCCCTGGAGCAGGATCTTTCTGACAAAAACTCAGCCCATTTTATTGATGAGAAGTGCTTTAACCTGAGGAACACATCAGACAGCATCAACTTTTACCATGGAGTGGAGAAAGCAGATGGGACGTGAGTATGAGTGGCTAGAAACTGGTTTTTTCCCTGCTCCCTGCTGTAAGTAAGAGCCCGATTACAGCACAAGTCCTAGCCTTATCTTTGAGAAGTGATATAGGAAGAAGTGGCTTCTCTCTCTGCATGGCCCTGTCTTTCCTTGGTGTGAAACCCTCCATCATCCACAATCCGCAATGCCTCCTAACAGCTGCCATTGTTGGAGGCCAGGCAGAAGCTGGCAGTCTGCAGCACCTACAGCACTGATGTGCGGTGAGCTGTGTTTTTCAGCGAGGACGATCATTTACAACTGTGTTGCAGCTGCCTCCTTGCCCTCAAGCTCCTTTCTGCAGATGTCTCCCTTTGGTTTTGATTTATACTGTTTTGTGGCCTTCAGGTTTTAAAACCACATCCAATCAAATTAAAATTCAGTTAGGGTGTGCAGTTAAGTGCAATGTGGTAAACAGCATGCAAGCGTACATCAAGGACTATGTATGTTTTCTGTAAAAATAGCTTGGGTTATTTGGAAATTAGGCCATCAAGCTATACAGAGATATGTATTAAACAGGATGATCAAAAGATTTGGCACAGCTTTAGCATTACAGACTAGACTAAAATTACTGAAATAAAGTGTCCCAATTGTATACAGTTTTAAAACTGTTTATTCGTAGTGGCCTCATCAAGACCTGCATCCAATACAAAAGCAACAGCAGAAGAAAAGCAGCTTGCAATAGAGGGCAGTGTTTTTGTGCTAATGACTTGTTAGTTCCCTTATCACTCTTTAACATAGCAATATTTGAATGGTGAATGTACTCCACAATCTCAAATGATAATGACTCTGTCTTGTTGGAAGGAGGAAAAAAAAAAAAATCAGTATTATTTGTTTACTTATGTTCTGCTTTTCATTAAAAGATCACCTCATTCACTACTGAAATGAGGGCCTATCGGAAGGAAACTTGGCAGGCATTCTGCTGACTGTAGTAACACTACCTACTTTTAGGATTAGCAATGAGTAAAATTATTTTTGTCAGCTCTGGTAAAAAAGCAGATTCATGCAGATAAGTTTTACAGCCCTCTTCCTTTCTCACCAGCTGTTATCCAAAGAAATGCCATTTTTCATTAACATTTTCCTGAAACCATTTGGCAGACTGAGACATACCTGCAGCACTCGGGAGCAGAGCAGGTGTTTTCTGCCTCAAGAGAGCCAGCTGGATAAATTACAGTCTGAAAAACCAATGTTAAAGAACAGATTAAGTAGTAATATTTCAGATAGTCAAGCTAGAAACCCACTTGGAAATTTAATTTTCTGATAAAAATATGAATATAATCATCAGAACATAGAGGGGAAAAAAAACCCCAAACCAAATACCCTGCAGAAGGTACACTGAGATTGTTTGAATCAGTAGCTGTAAGTAATGTCTGCTCAGGTTTAGTACACTGATTTATGCACTTTACTATGGTATCATGTTGGCTACCTGAAACTGCCTAAATAAATGTGTGGCACTAAGGAATTCGAAGTTGTTTAGGAAGATCAATACTTCAGTTTAGAGAGAGAGGAATGCCCTATGAAAAACTGAAAAAAAGGGCCCCTGCAAAAACAAGCACTGACAAAATTAACTTTTTCTTTTTGCACCCCTTAATAGTTATTCTCAGTGTTCAATTAAAATCTAAATTAGGGACCTGTACCTGTGCAGAGTTTAACGTACAGGCATAATTCTTATAAGGAATTTTTGTGTGGAGAAAGAAGTCTAAATGCAGGCAGAAGTTTGTCTCAGTGTTTCAGCTTGGCAAGTAAAATATCTGTACCTTTTCCTAAAATACGCTAAATATTTCTGGGTGAAGAGAGAAGTGACCTAGTAAGCTAAGCAATGCATTAAAGAAGGTGGTGAATTTAACTCCAAAGAGAGTACCTTATGCTGCAGCAGTTTTCAACGTTTTCCAGTTTGGAAAGACCCAAGTCTGGGATTTATGTTCATAATTATGTTAATTATGATAATGAAGGCCATCTTGAAGCTTGGACACAAAACCAAGCATCCCAAAGTTTGTTCATGTACAGGACATTGCAGCAGGAACATTCACAGGTGGCATTTTTCAGTGCAGGAGCCCTATATTCAGTCTTTCTCTGACTTCATAGTCAGCCCATATTCATAGGCTTTTCCATAGCAGAGCCGTTTCTGCTTGTCTCATAGATATTACTATGTAAGCCATGTAAGTTAAAGCAGGGGTATACATTTTAATACATGGAGAAGTAAGAGGATGGAGATATTTATCCAAATGACATAGAAGGACAATGTTGGGGCTGGGAGAAAATTCCAGTTCTCCTTACTCCTAAGTCAGTGCCTTATCTATTTTCCTGCTATCATTCCTTCTGATGATGAAGGCTACTAGGAGTTCAGAGCCACATACTTTATTATATAGTATTATACAGGGCATACATATCTCATGAGGTAGGGCTGCTCTGATAGCAGACCAGAGCTGTCTGAAGAGCTGTGTGACAATCCTTTCTCCTTTGGTTTCTTGCTCATTTTCCCTAAACTAGGTTGGGCTCTCATGTTTTCTGGTGGTTAGTGACACACAACTCAGTTTCCCCAGGATAAATGTTTGGATTCACAAAAGTAGATGGTATTTGAATCTAATTTGATGGTGTGCAATATACAGGAGATCATACTAAATAATTTAATAACCCACTGAGGCCATAAGCACTCTGAACCTTGACACAGAGAAATGTGTCAAATTTCAGCTGAGATACAGCAGGTATGAACTCAGACCATCACCTACCTAATCTGTTAAAGACAGGAAGAAGCTACATTGTTGGTATTCATACCTGATCCTGAAAAACTATTTTTAAGCATCAATAAACAATTCTTTGTACAGTAAAACATAAACCTACTTAATTTGGAGTTGATGCCAGGGCCACTAAGACCTTTAGTTAGCAGCTACAATATTCAAGCAAGCCATAGAAACTCTATCGAAGCAACAGCTCTCCAAAATCTTCACTCCTTGTTGCCAAATCTGGTTTGTAGAGGAAAAAAGAAAAAAAAAAGTGGGTATGAAACCCATAGAATCACCTGATGTATGTGGTTACACAGTTTGCACAGTTCAATGGATGAACACTTAGTGTAATTCAGTGTAATTATCACCAAACAGAAAATAGCTTTCTTAAGCTTTTATTTTTTTATTTTCCCCTTACTTTAAATTTCTTACTAGTATTTCAGTTCCTTCAACATGGGCTAAATTCAGTGAAGACAATATCAGGTGCTCTCAACATGCAAGGGCCAACTCTATCAAGCTCCGAGAGGATGCAGAGGTTGGACTGGAGAGCACATCTGAGGAGATGTGGAATCATTTCATCAGTACCAACTTGGCCTTTAACAATCGTATTGCTGAAGTAGCTGATTCAAAGAACAAACTCCAAGCACAACTGGCCAAGGTAAGATTCACTAAGAGTTGGCAGCTGCATATTGTCTTAGTTGTACCTGAAAGGCATAGAAATCTCCAGTGTTTACATCCTTCCTGAATAAGCACCTCCTCAAAAAAATATACCTGTATTACCTGTCTTCAAATGGTGCATTAGAATCACAGATGGCCTGAGAAGAGCTCACTCAAAGACAGGCAGACTGACAAGATGACAAGGTTTTACAAGGAACCATGCAACATCTGTCTATAATCACACACCGATTATTTTCATTTGCAACTTACATGTCTAAAGTGGGGAAAGATCTTAATGTTGGTTTTTTTTTTTTTCTTTTACATTTATAGATGATATTCCCTGACCATTTCCTGATACAGAAATAGTACATGAATTATTTTTTTTTTTGAACAGTGAACTAACTTTGGAAAGCTTGCACTAACTGTGCAAATAAAAAGGCCCACAAACAGCAGCACATTTACCTGTTTTAGAGGAAGGCGAGTAGGTTTTTGCACTTTCATTTTGCAGCAGCAAGGGAAGAACCCTAAATTAACTAAAATTTAAAAGTATTTACACAGAGAATGTCATTAGTCTACCTTTGACACCTAAGTTCCAAGTTTTCCTCTCCCTTTTGATAAATACATTTCCACATCTTTAACCTGAATTTTGGACTGGTTGTGATCAGAAACAGCCTGATATTTCAGAGTGGGTCAGACAGTGAACTTTTCAAACATTTGTTCTGCCTTTATCTTCATATTATACAAAGCAGAAATGGCACAGAAGGAGACAGACCTGTATTAATCTCTATCTGCATTGCCTTTTCAGTGAGTTTGCACTGAAATAAGTGACATGTTGGAAGTGTATTAACTGAATTTTAAAATATACATTCTGAAGTTAACAAGAGGTACTGCCTTTGTACTGATAAAATCTTGTTAAGCTAGCAAGACTCACTGTGTTACTTTCATATGACTTCAGCCAGAGTTCAGAAAGTTCTTCCGTTAAGACTCTTTCTCTTACAGAGGAGCCTCCTGTTCACTCATTTGTTTCAATGCACATTTGGAAACAATAGAGTTTTCCTGCCATTCTATTTGCCATAAGTAGTTTAAGACGTTTTCAGTTTATTTTTAGGGACTCTTAGGAAAGTGCAAACTAACCAGCTAAATACGTGTGAAGTCACAGCACATAAATTAATGTTTTCTTTTTTTTCCTTGCTTTTAAAGCATGAAGGATGTTGAATGTAGTTTTTTGTGTGTTTTAGATTGTATGTGATCTAGCCAACTACAGCATTTTATCCCTGAATTGGCCATCCATCTAAGTTTCTCATGGATTTAAATCTATGAACATTTGCTTCACATTTTGCATCAACCTTTTCTAATGCTTTTAAGTGCCCCTTTTATAAAACAATTTATAGCATAAGGTTGCACAAGGTGCACATAGACAATCACAAAGTGCATTGTGAGATATCAACATACAGGCAGGGATTGTGTCATGGAGTCCAGCTGAAACTATGACAAAACTGCTGACAACTGGTATATAATGGAAAAAAAATACTGTAACACCATTAAATAGCTATCTGGAGAAACTCGACTAATGATATTTGTATAAAGAACAATTAGCTTGTATGGTACACATGGATGAAAAAAGTATCAAATAAGATTGCACTCTATGAACTAATGCTGCTGTTGCTGCTGAGTTACTAGTTAGCACATACATATCAGAGATGCTTTACTCATCACAAACTCCATAGTAATGTAGTTACATCAGAATAACAAAATGCTAGAGGAGAAGAAAATCACATATACTGGTGAGGAGTAATTCAGGCTAGTCAGTGTTGTCAAAGAAAAGGAAAATACAATAGGTTTATTGAGCAAAACCATTGCTGGTTAAGGTGTGGGTGAAGTTATATTCTATAAGTCCTGTTAATTCTCTTGCTCATGACCATACCTCAAAAGGACAAGAGGAAGGAGAAGGCAAATGAGGGCAGAAATGAGTAAGGAGTGAGTGCTCATTTAACAGTTACCTATAGGTAAGCATAACAGAGTACCCTTTCTTCTTTCTCCAGGCTTGCAGTATAGTCTGTAATAATCAGGAAAAAAAAATATTGCTAGGATATGCTTTAATAAGACAGCCAATGTCTGTCTTTTAAATTCTACCACACTTCTGTTCTTCCATTGGGATGTGATTATAGTCAAATGCAGCTACTACTGTTCCTGTTCCCTTCATAGCTAATAGCAATTAGACAACAGGTGCCATAATTTCATTTTTTGTGTTTAAAAAAAAATCAGTCAATCTTTCGAAGCCTGTTTTTGAACTGACTTCTCAAGCAATGAATGCCACTCTCAGAGACATCCTTCTCTCTGCCAAATTATTTCCCTAGCTAAGCAGGCTAGCTCTGTAAAATGAGAGGAAAATGAGCATAGAAAAGATTTGCTATCTTGGAACCAGGAAAAGCTATTAATTTAATGAGGCCTGGAGCCCATTTTGGAATGAAAAATACTTTTCTGATTTGTGAAAAAGCAAAATCTCTTCCAGGCAAAAAACAAACAAACAGCCTACAGGGAACCTCCTGCAACCATTTGTTTCTAAAATCAGTATCCTGAAAAAAGAAAGAATCAAAAAATACATAAAAGAGCAACTAGTGTGAATATTGTGATGATCTAAAAATGATCCTACATTGAAATGGCACACTTTCTTCTGTTTCTATCACTTGCACATAAAAGATTGGCTGGTTAAAATTACAAACCAAATGCCTAATGCCTCAGCTTGTGGTGCATGCTCTTTAGAAACATAGAGCACCAGGTAGAACAGTTCGTCTTGCATTGTAGATTTCATCTATTGGCCCTGGAAAAATTTAGTTTTCCTTTGGAACTAAGCTTTTGTAAAAACTCATCTAATTAGACTTAAACTCTGGAATCAGTGCGCTGTACTAGGGTCTGTCACTGATACTGTGGTGGTGATTATGCTGTGTGCTATGGTTAGCATTTGTCATATATATGTACTTAAAATGTTTCTCCTTGCCTGAATTTTTTTCATATTTAGTTTATTTTGCCTATACGTATAATGGCTTTATGGCCACACGTTTACAGTCCTGACCTTCTGTGCAAGAATGTCATTGCTTCAAACCTGTTTTGGGAAATCCACTACCAAAAGGAACATGGGCATTGCTCTGGTAATGATCTGTTGGAACATTCTTGCATTGCTGTAATCAAACGGTGAAGGGCCTTTTTCTTCTTGCCTTTCTTTCCCTTGCTTGATGACAGTATTATATCACATGTGAGATTATGTGAGCAGAGTGCTATTCATTTATCGCTTGGGAAACAATAAACAGGAATAAAAATACAGGAATGAACAAGATTTAGTTAGTTCTGATTTTACCCAGGCAAGCTAAGGAAATCCATGTGCAGTTTGCTATACCAGTTACTTCTAAAGAGCTAGGATTTTCCCCTTAGTAGGCACTTGCACATATTGCTTCAAATGCCTTCTTTCCTGGGTGCCATTGTCTGCAGCAGCCCTTCACAGGACTGTTGTTCAGGAGAAGGTTGCTGGGTTGACATCTTAGTTCAACAGTAGTTGATAACAGTTATGTTATCGAAGGCTCTACATGAACAATCTACATCAGTCCTTCCAGCACTTTCTTCTCCTCCTAAGTACCACCAAGTATGTATTTCTCACAAAGTGTAAAGAAAAACAGTGATCCATTATTATTCTGTTTAGTTTTATTCTAGGATATTGTCTTCCTTGATGTCTAGGCAAGTGTGTTCTATATACCAAAAGATACACAGAATGTATTTATGTGATGAAGGTATCCTGTTTTTACTTCTATCAAGCATTATGCTAGGAGTTTTGCCAAGACCTTCTCCATCAATGACATAATGTCTTCATTTCAGGTTACAAACTGTAAAAGCCTCAGAGTAATAACTGCACAGCAGTCTATCTGTTTTTATAAGCATTTTGTCTGCTTCTAGTACTGCTGGTGGACTTGTACCTCAGTTTCTAACATGTTCCTGCACCATTTACCTTGAGTTACTGAAATACAATTGAATAATAGACTCCAAGAATTTTCCTGTTGTAACTGATTGAGGTTCTGTCATACAATTTAACCTAGGTTCACACTATAGAGTGTTCACACATCATATTTAGAAGGACATGAACAAAATACAGTCTTCAGAAAAAAACTTCAGCTAGTTTGCCTTAACCTTACACACCTTCCAATCCAGGTAAGCCAAGAGATGCACCTAAGAACTTCTCCTGGTAGGCATTTGAAAAAAAATTTTTGCTCCTTAAATAACTTTCTCAAACTCCAACATTCAAGCTGCTTGGCACACAGCCTTTGCCTCTTTTTCATGTCTAAAACAGTACAAACAAGATCAAATGCCTTAAATTTCTAGTCAGACAACACACATGATGAAAACATTCACACACTATCATTTATAATACATATTCACCTGTCCCATCACATTTTTTAACTCTAAACCTACACCAATTTGCATTTAATTAGAGGGGTGGTTTAGCAACTTACAGATGTGTTGTTTTTGGGCAGATCCTATGTTTTTTTACCCTTTATTCTACTTGGAGTTTGGTCTGAATCCCAATACTGAATAGGCTCCAAATTCAGATCAAATAACCAAGTCAGCACAAGGGAGGTCTCCAAAGAGCACTGGTTGTCAGTGATTCCCACTTGCTTTTCTGCTGCTCTCTGCTCTCACTGTTACTTCATTGATGTACTCAGGAAATTTTCTGAGTTCTCTTCATTTCAGATTTTCATTGTCTGCTATTTGGCTTTTCCTGCCTGCCACTTCTTTTGGGGAAGCTGACTGGTGAGGCTGACAAACCCCAAGTCTATCAGAGGTCTGGGAAGTGATTTCCATAGGGGAACTGTAAAAAAGGATTAAATTGCTTTTGTATAATTATGAACAGGAAACTATCAAATGCAGAAGGGAAATACTGTCCTTAAAAACTTGTTTTATATGTGTCCCTGCCCAGTTCACTGTAGAGCTTCTATGTAAAATTATTCCCTGTCCACTTTTGCTTGATTTTCTTCTAGAGGACTAAGACAATTTGCCATCTTTACAGTGGCAATCAAACTGAGTATGTGGGAGCAAGGGTGTGGTATAAAGCCTTTCCTACTGCAACTCCAAAGCCCGAAGTCATCACAGCTGCAAGAATGATTAAAGGACTGGAAAGCAAACAATTGATAGAATAAGTTCCTCAACTTTCTCTTTAGCAGGCTGAAAAAGGGTGATGTTAGTAGCACTAGATGACACTGCTTTATTTAGCTTATCCAAATAACAGTTGGCAGAGAACTTGCTAAGTCCACAAGTACCTATACAGAAGAAAAAAGAATCATAATAGAAGACTTTTTGCTTAAGCAGACAAAAGCAAAAGAAGAATCAGCGGCCAGACAAAAGCCAGACAAATCTAGATGGAAAACATAAGCACTTATTTTTCAGAGCAAAGGAATTCCTCACTGCAACAGCTTACCACAGATAGATGGCTTCATTAGCGCCAGGAACTCAAAATGAAGATCGCTCACTATTCTCTCTGAAAGCTCTGCTCTCTCTGCAGGCACTGGCTTACAAAGAGAAATTTCTACAGGATAGACTAGTGACCTGCAGCAGGGCAGACTTAGTGCATAACTAGACTTCTTTCTGACCCTAAGATTAAAAATGTCCCATTTCCATTTCTGTCCCAACTGCACAAGTCTATGATTAATTTATCTTACTTGATTCAGGGATGAATCTTGGTCACAACAATGCGAGGTTCATCCAGAATTTGGATAGCAGAACCCTGGAAATACGAGGTGCTGGAGGCAGAAGCCCAGAAGCCCTGGCTAGGGTTAGATCAAACCAAAGAAGGTATTACAGCTCCACTGCGTTCCATCATCGCTGGGCTCACAGAGCATGTGGTCGTTTGGGGATGCAAATATTCTGCAAGAGTCTAATCACAATGTATGACTCTGGTCAGGCTTAGAGCTGCTCTAGGACCAGATTTTTAGGCTGGTGAACAGAAAATATAGCGTACGCAATTCAATATAGAAGAGGGTGGTATGTTGTCGTCAGCGTGCTTCAAGAAACACTCGTTTATGCCAAGAGATGTTATGGTAAATATCTTTTACATTTGGTGTAAAAGTACACAAATCTTTAGGAAAAGAAGGAAAACCTTTAATCATGGTGCCAGCCCCTCATTAATATGTTTGCATCTCTTTTCCATAAGGTTAATATTAACAGGAATAGTTACCTTGGCTTCAGTCTCCTGGAAATAACCAATAGGACAGGATGTTTACGTACATTAGCTCTGGGAATCAGTCAGACCAGACAGCAAGTGACATATTTACATAGTCCAGTATTTATACCATACATAAATAGCAGATTATCTCTGCCAGCTCCAACACCTGTACCGTACTCAGAAGTGTTTCTACGCCCAGAGGCAGTGCCCAGCATCACCTTCCTGCAAGCCTTGCTATTCCACTACCTGGGAGCACAGGGATCAGAAAGATGCTAGAAAAACAAGTATATGTTTAGTAAAATCATGAAAAAATAACACCCATTCCAATAAACAAGCAGCCATGATTCTGAGTATTTCCACTCAGTTCACTGAGAATGTGTGCTTTTAGAAACAGCTCCTTTTTTTTTTTTTTTTACCCCTCGGGTGTAAAAAAAGGCAGTATATTACGTCAATATACGATGGAAATTAGCTCTCCTTTTTGCCTGGTATATTTTTATTTTATACCTGAAGAGCCTACAGAATTTTGTTTTAGGTAGTTACTCCATCTCTTAAATATTACTCCCTCAGTCTCTCCATCCTTCACACATTGTTTTTATTAAACTTATTTATAAATTTAAGAAAAAAACCTTTCCTGTCTTAGCAACTATTGAGTATGTTTATATGATGGCTAGAAGGAAATATTGAATAAGTTTTATATTTACACAACTTTCTTCTAATTCAAGGGATGAACCTACTTAATTTTATAACTAGCATAAAATATAGAACGAAAGCCAGGAAAACCTCAGTGGTGGTAAAACCAGAAACTGCCTACCAGCCTCTGAAATAGTTTTCAAACTTCTTATCTGAGAAATTCTGAAAGGAGCCCTCCTACGGCTGTTGAAAAGGACACAGCCTGCTCTCTGAACAGGAACATAAAGAAATACTAAAATACGATGGGAGGTGCCCACGCACAAAGCATGCAGGAGAGGTGCAGCACTGTTGTGCGCTGCGGGAAGGACTATGTCTATAGCAGAGGCAGTACTTTGCCTGTGGCATTTGCCCCACAAAGGCTTTCATCTCAGACCCCAATCTATCCTCACATAACTGTTTTAATACATTGTTGTTGATCGCTTGTTTCCCTTCCTCTTTTTATGCCTTAAAATCTCAGTTATTTACAGTTTTTCATGCCTGTTCATGGTGGCTGGGTATACAGTTAATCTTATTTAATACTGGAACCTGTTTGAGAATAAAGTTTTCAGATGATTAATGAACAATGACTCAGAAGCGGTTGGGAAGGTGTGTGCTGGTTGGTGTAGGCAGCTCAAACTTGCCTGGAAAGACCTGTTTGAAGGAGGAAATAGTTATTTAAGCTAGGAATAGACTTTTGCCTACAAACCAAGAGAAATTACAGATGAAAGCTAAGGCACTTACTTGAAGACAAAAGCAGATTTCTCTTGCCTAAAATGGTTGCTTAATCTCATGAAATCATAAAGACTTGCATAGACTACATCAGAGTATGAACTACGGGCAAGTAAAGAAACCATGTAGGAGAAGCCTGGCTCCTCAGCACACCATGCAGCAATGCTCCATGTCATGGATTAGCCTAGGGGGAAGATGAAATGAAGAAGGCTGGAGTTATTATAATCAAGTGACAGCCATTGCACATCAGGATGTATTCAGATTGTCATGAATCCAAGTGTCTTTATTTGCAAAATAACAGAAATCTCTTCTCACACTGAGGGGCACTCAGCTGCTAAGTAAAGGCAGCCTGGATGAATGGATGTCAGACTTTGCTGGCATTGATATAGAAGGTAACTTCTTTCTGCCACAACATTTACGTGTGAGAAACTGAAGTGGTTGCTACTATTATTGCTCCCTCCCCTGCAACCCATCTGCAACCAGGCAATTCATATAAGCTTGGCAAAGGCAACAGGAATTAGTTCAAGGCAGCAGTGCTCATATATATTTATAAAACTGTTCCTTATTCTCAGAAAGGGCTGTCTTGCAAGAAACAGATGGACATATGCAGTAGCTTGTCTAGAAAAGAAGCATCTTCAGGCTGCAAAGGGTCATGAGACAAATACATTGCATTGACTCTATAGTCAGGGCAAATTTAGCTTACCATGACTGGGTTGAAGCTTCATTAATGACTAGAAAGAATCTAATTCCTGTCAAGAATCAATGTTATAGAGCAGCTGCATGAGCCATAGCAGTTTCTCTCTGGCACCATCTCTTTCTAGGGACATCTCTCTATTAAAGGGATGTATACCCTTCTCTCAGATGAGGTAACTTGAGACAAAACAGAGCATGCACAAGGCCCAAACTGCTTGTTGCTTGTTTTACTGTTATTCTGACCAGGTTTAGCAAAAATACATTAATAACATAGCACTTAATTTTTTTCTTCTAAATGATGATGCACTCTAAAATTGCTGGTCCTGCAGCATCTGAAAGCATGATACAGTGTAAAATGAAGGGCAAATACAACAGAACTCTGATGCTTATTCTTGTTCTTCTAGTTAAAAGTGTAGCAAGGAAGTAAGCAAAGAGTTAAGCTTCTTTTGTGTATAGTTATTGCTTCCTCTGTTATTTTGAAAATATTTTAGAAAATCCAGGCCAAGTTAAATGATCCCATGTTTTTCTCCCCCTTTAATTTTAATAAAGCTGTTTTAAAATAAACATCTTGTACATTTTTAGGACCAGTGGAAAAGTTAAATAGAAACTGATTGCATATAAGTATGAAACTGATTAGATTATTTTCAGAGATTAAAGTAAAAAATGCATACTGGAATTCAGTGGAAGGAAGGTTTTTGTAAGATTATAAATTGTTATACTGACCAAATGAAAGGCCCAGGGTCCCTGGGTCCTCTGTTTCAATCTATGCTGAATAAACCAATCTGTGTAAGGACACAGATTAAATGTCCAGATGTATATTTAAAGCTGCCATTGTTTTAAAAGTATAATATTTACATTCTGATAGTTTCCTCTTTTCTGTGAAACTGTCATGTTTAAGACAGTTATAAAGAAAATGTTGGGGATTTTACAGGTATCCTTTGGCACACATAGAACTTAAAATATGCTTTAGCTTTCAGATCTGTTGACTGAATATGCCAGCCCTATTCCCATTGTTATAAAGCTTTATAAATAAAAGCTTGCAAAATTCCCAAATCTGGACCAATCTCTCCACTCCTGATACATTTGATGAATTGTACAATGCATCAGTTTGAAGATATTTACCCTGGGCACAAACTAAACCACTGCTTCTCATAACTATGAAACTCAGTCATCCCATATGAGTACACACAACAAATGCGCAAAAGTTACTGCACAAAAGTTAGAATGATTCTAACTCTGCTTCAACACAAACTATCTGAATGCATCACCTGCTGATATCACATTTTGTTGACTGTGATTTTTTTTTTCTTTTAAATGTGCTTTTCTTTTTTTCTTAAAAGATTCCTGGACTATTCCCCACCACCATCTGATTAAAAACAAAACAAAACTTGATAAGTCATAAAACAGTGACCTGCAATTAAGCTTCAAAAGAAACAAACAAACCCTAGAAACAACAAGAGCAAAGGACATTGTAATCTCTATCAAAAATTTGTCTGTGACATGACAGTAAAAACTGTCAGGTCCGAATCCATTTCAGATTCGAGATCTGGGTTATACTTGTAATCCAAAGATTGCAAGATATCATAGTTTTACTTTGAAATGATGTGGTCATACACCCTAAAATTAATTGTGAAATCAGTCACAATTACACTATTTATTCAATTAAGTAATGATAACCACAACAAATGTAACTTTTACAAAATAATTTGGATGAAACATGGAAATTTGATTTAAAAAAAGTTTTAAAAAACTGAGAGGCAAAATATTAAATATAAAGAAATTCATAAAATGAGGAGGCACAAGAATGTTCCTCCCACCATATTATTGGGCTGCTGCTTTTTGCATTTGGATACTAAATGCTAAGCAAACCTCAGAAACAACAAAGAAACAAGGATAGCTGTCAGACTGTAGCATTTTAAAATGCTTATGTTGTACATAAGACTCCCCTGATTACGTGATGAAACATGTGTGACTTCAGTGGCTCTTTCTCTCGGTCTTACTGTATCCAGCCTATAAAAATCATGTTTTTGGTGAAGTGAGAGAACAGTGAGAGCAGAGTTTTCTACAAGCTCTCAAGAATGCTGCAGCACAAAACTTTACTCATGTCCTGGAAGGGAAAGTTTCCGGATGGGCAGCTGCCTGAGCCAATGCCTCACCATGCTCTTTAGCAACACGCTACTCAGCATTTGTTGTTTTTGCTTCCTGCCTTTGGAGGTCATCCAGAAATGACGTAGACTGGTGCAACACTATCTGGTGATCCTCCCCACCAATCCGTGTATGTATAGTAAATTATCTAAATCACTTTATCCAATGTGCGGCCAGAATGAGTAATTGAAAACTGTTTGTACAAAGCTGCTGCGATGCGTTGGAGCTGGTTCCCCTGAGGCCATTTTTCTTTGTATGTCTTAAATGATAGTGCTTTTAAAGAAAAAAAAAAAAAAAGAAAGAAAAGATTTGAGAACACACAATGAACCTAAACCACATCCACTTACATGCAGCCAAGCAGGGCTTAAAGATGGATGCATAGTTTCACATTTGAATTTTGAGTTCACAGGCAGGTTTAAACAATATTTTTCTTCAGCGAATGAATGAGGGGTTTGCTCAGTAGCACTAATCAATTGCCTTGTTTGTGCATAATGTGCTTGCAGACTCCTCCTACCTTTATGAGCAGGACACCAGAGCACCTAGTGAAGTCGTGTGGCACGAGAGTGTAGTTCCTGTACATTGTGCTGACACAAAGTGTTATAAGGGTTGAACATAAAACTGATTTTTCCGTGTCTTTTAGATGAAAGCTCTTTTCATGACTAATGAACTACTGGATTCTCAATAGAGAAAAACGTTTTCTATTTAGACTTCAGAGCTTGCTCTTTTCGAAGATTAACATTGTGTGAATTTGCGGGCTGTGCAAGCTCTAATAGTCACTTCTAGATACAAGACTACTATTATCCTATGTAAGTTATATACCATTATTTATGGGGGAAGTGCATACATGACTTAGTATTCTAAAAAGAGAGGACAATACAGTCTCCTGCTTCTGTGTTACTATGAGAACACCTATGTGTTTGCTATGTGTACAGCAGGCAACAAGTGCTGTAAAGCAACAGAAACAAACCTCAGGTTTGATGGTTACCAACATTCATTCACTTGAAACATTACTACTGAATTTGAAATACATGGGTTTGTGGTCTGGCAGTTGTGCTTGCACTGTGGCCACATATGAATGCATTAGAAGAGGACTGAGAAAAGCGTGGGTTCAGAAAACCACTCTTCTAAAGTTGTCTGCTAGCTGAGCTTAATGAAAATGGCCTTTCCAAGAGACTGAAGACAGTTTATACGTGGGCAATTTGCTCAGCATTGTCTGTACTAGAATCAGCTTGTTCCTTCTGCATCTTAAAAAAAGATCTGATATGTAATTTATTTTTTCATGCAAGCAGAATGAAAGAGTAAAGGGCACCCAACCATTACAGAAGCATTGTCATGTAGTACTGGAATGGCCATGGTTTGCTACACGCAATCCGTATATAACAAGGATTTGTGGCAGAGGAGTGGCACTGTTACCTGAAATACTGAATACTACCAAATTACTTCCCTAGTCCTCTTATAAATTTGTGTAATGCTTCCAGAATCTGCTGCAGTATGTTTCTGTGCACATGCTGTGTCCCCTTTGATGGCTTCCTGCCTTCCTTCTGTGTGTGGAATAAACACGAGATACCCATACTGCTTTCAAAGAAAAAGAGGGCAGGAAAAAATTTCTCACAGAAAATATTAATTTCGTCCTCTTCTCTAACCTGATTAGAACAATTAGCACTAATTAAGTGTAAGAGAGCTTGTAACCTAACTCCACTCACTAAATTGATTAAACTGTTTTGATTCATATTATCACAGGTCAGAAAGTATCAGCACAGTGACTACATTACACGCTTACCATAACACGAGTGCATTTGTGAACTGCAGCATTGCTCTGGGGAGCTGGTTTCACAGTCATGGTTCATTTCTAACCAAGTGCTCTGGGCTGCTTTAATTGTGCTGTTTCATCAATAGATTTGCTCCACAAAGGTGAATCACCATTTCCACCTGCTGCCCAAGAAAGAAAGGGTTATTACCAATCAAGTTCAAAGTCTGAACCAGAAAGGTCCTACCCAGAATCTGAACCGAGAGTGCAAGTCCTCTGTTCCACCATAAACAGAAAACAAATAACCCACTCAATCCTTTCTGAAATTGAGGCAATAACTTTGTCCAATTCTTACTGGGCCAAGATACATGCTGCTTTGTTTCATTGTTTTTACTTTAAATTACACTTTTTATTAAAAAGAAAGAAATCTACTTACAACTTGCTCCAAATTGTAAGTAGAATTAATGTAAGAGGCCAACATCCTCACAATACCCCACTGCAGGTAACAGAACTACACCACAGTGAATTTGGCTCACTTGCACACAGCAAGGCGTAGCATGGGAAACACCGCTGTATTGACAGAAGCTATAACATAAACACAGGAAAGGAGGACCCTGCTAAACAGCGGGTGACCTCTAAAAGCACTGCGTATTCTTTGCCTCACAGCCTTGGTACGTCCCCCCAGGTTGATGTTTTTGGTTAGCAATGAAAGTGAACAGTGGGAGCAAAGGATAGGACTGACAGGCTTGTAAAACTCTCCCGGACATACGTCTGCTTAATCACCAGCAGCCTACCTAGGAGCTAGACCTCACCTTTGTCATGTACAGATGAACACATGCTGGATTCTCTTATGGACGTTATAAATAGCAGAGTTCTGACAACAGCACAAACTATTCAAATTCTGCTGCTGAGCAGCAGAGGACCCAAATCCTCGGTGTTTTCAGGGAAAAGGAAGGATGTGGGCTTGATGCGTAATGAAGACATTTAACTTCATTAAGTCTCTTTCACTTGGTTTTTATTTATAGAAATTAGTATGTGTAACTGGTAAAATTGTAGACAAGATAGAAAATGATGTATTTTTATCATAAGTAGTCCCTCTGCAAAACAAATAGCTACCAAAGCACACCTGCATAAATATTGCCTGAGAAACACAGGTAGTTTACAGTGATTATCTCATTAAGAAGGAACCACTGCAGAATGAAGTTACAGGGAGAAATTTACTACTGTTAGCTTCACTTTCTTCCATGCTGTGTTCCCAAACCAGATTTTTTTCCCTGCAGTCTATAAGCAATTAAAGCTTCTTTTTGGGTAAAGGTGCTCTCAGGCTAGCTCTGTGAGAACCAACCTTGGACCCAAAGGGCTCAGCACAGTGTGGAGACCTGGCTCCAACTCAGTACAGTCATGTTCATACACTGCTGCTTCCGGGTCCAAGATGATTCACCTACTGGAAAATTGTATTGCTGTAAGTGTTGAACTGGTTTGGACAGCGCTAGCCAGATCTTTCACATTGCTTTACTATATGTCAACAAGCCCTTAAGGATTTGGACTGGAGCGCAGGTTCCTGGCATCCTTAACTCTTTGGGTTTTGTCTATAAATAACCTTTCAGCAGCAGGAAGTAATTGAATTTTCAAACCACACACATCATTAGCAAACCTGGTGCAGCTTAGTGTGCAGGCAAGATCCAAATAGCAGCATAAGCAATTTAAATCACATTACACCATTTTTAATGGTTGTTGAAATTCAAGTTGCACTGATTTTAGTACGCTGGCTGAGAAACTACATTAGTTCAATTTTGTTTTTTTTCCATTTTAAAGCCGTCTATAGGAAAAGCTTGAATAGGTTCACCAAATTGGTTGTAATGAATCCTGATAAATGAAAGTAACATAATAATCAATTGGCTGGGAAATGTTACCTGAATATAAACATTTTCTCCCTTCTTTCTTAAGACTGAGCAAAGCTTTTCCTTTGCAAATTTTTCATACACATTAAAACATGTAAGAAGCACTTATAGGATTCCCAGGTATAATACGATCATATGATAACATGCACTGCAACTAAAAACTATGCTATACTAATTCCATGGGCATCTCCTTTTTGGTGATGTTTCATGCCATATCTTCTCCATTTACAGAAAATAAGCTTTTAAAGGAAGTTGGTCTTCCCTCTACAGCTCCCAGTGGAGTTTTCAAAACTTTGAGAAGTTATTTTCAGTATGAAAATATGACTTGTGTTCATGTGTTCCTGCAGCAGATCTCCCCAAAACACTTGGAGTATGAAACAATTTCAGAGGGGACATATTTGATTACTTGTGAATTTTTACGAGGCAAAAAGAAATAAGAATTGAATGAAGGTTTAAATGAAAGTGGCAGGAATTTTACCTTTGCAACATGTTTGTAGATCAAGCAGCAGATTTTTTTTATTTAGGAGAAAAATTAGATAATGAAGCAAAATGGAAATAAGTCCGGGTAGAGCTATAAACACTGCCTCTATGAAAATGGTTTTATCACAAAAACATGGTTGGAATTTCCTCCATCACAATAATTCAGTGCTTCTCTTCTGCTTGTAATAAACTTACATTCCAATTTGCATACAAATTTCTTAATTTCATAATAGGAAAGAGATGGTGCATTTCTTAGTGGAAGTTGTTTGCCTGTTTTCCAGGAACAACTTCATTAAATGCTTTCATTTGATGTATGATTGTACAGGTCCCCTCCTTCTAGCTCTCCTATGAGCTTTGATTACCATATCTCCTTTTAAAGAAATGGCAAGATCAAGCCAACATATTATACAAATACATCCAATTGATGTGAGTTTATAGTAATCTCCTCCCCTAAATTAAGCAAAATGACACGCCAGAATGGAAGCAGTTCTAATAGGAGTGTTTAAAAGCAGGGGTGAGTTCTGATTTTGTATGCACGTGAGGCTCACAAAAACATTCTGCTTTGTTCAGATACTTCAAGAAATCTTCCAGACAGAAGATACAATCATGTTACTGGAGAGATCCATAAAGGCTAAGGAGTACCCCCTGAAAGTGGCTCAGACCCGCCTGGAGGGAAGAACTAAACGACCCAATATAGAACTTTGCCGTGATGCACCTCAGTTTCAGTAAGTAAAGGCCAGACTACTCCATCCCTTCTTTCATCAGCCACTCAAGAAGGGGAAATTTAATCAGTGTGAATCAGTTTGATGAGATTAGAATTGCATTCATTACATTGCATACAAATTCTGGAAGAAAGTAGTAAAATCCAAGTAGCTATGTTGAAATAATATTCAATGTGTGTAGTTGCCTTTAGAGTCCCTCTCCCAGGACAGTTAAGAGCTCAATTGCTTGTTGGTGACTGATATCTTTTGGGATTCAGTCTCATGTCCAAGTTGGGACTTAGGAATTGATTTTAATTCTGTTCTGTATGAAACACAAGATTTCACTTCAGGAAATACCTGATTTTAGAAACATGTTATCCCAGACAAAATTCTGTCTTTTGATGCAAAAAACTATCTAATGGTTAAGCTCCTTAAAAAGTTATTTGCAAATAAGAATGAGGCAGCATCTCTTAACTGCCTCAACTAATTTTCAATTATATAGTGCTTCCAGTATAATCTTTGCACAGGTTAGCTCATTTGGCATACATTTTGATTATATAGCCATGGGGACTTCCCAGCACATGTTGGCATCAGCTTGGTGATCCCTGTGCTATGATCCGTTGTGTAGTGTGTATTGTGTCTTTCTGGATGTATGAGAAGATGTCCGAGATACTAGTCTTCCTTCCCTAATGACTGAGGAAGAGTCTTCTGAATTTTAATCCCATTTATCTCCCTCCAATCCAGTTGGAACACATCAGTGTTCCAAAAGAATCCTATTGAATATATCTTATTTAAAACACCGTCTTCAAAATAATCTGGGGAGTTGGGGGGGTGGGGGGGAAGTTCTCAAGAAATACTGCACCAGGGTTCCTCCCATAGCTGGAGTGAATTTCACAGTCCAGTAAGAGAATTTTGCGTATTTTTATTAAAATTAGAAAACTAATCCCTTTTTATTTTTGTCTCTAGCAAAATCCCACTATATACAACAGCTTCACATACAGTGAGATTAATGAAGTACATAATCCTTAAACTGAGTATTTATGTTATTTTTCCTAAACAGTGTTTTATCAGCTCAGAAAACTTCTGTTCAAACAAGAAAGGGGCAATAAGTCATAGTTTATTGTACTGGCATCTTTTCACTTTTTCTAACTCCTTAAAACATAAATTGTACAATGCGATATATCTTTTTTCAGCCTCATACCTCCTGAATTGGATCTTCGCATTTCCTTTGGCATATCCATATATTAGATTTCTTCAACTTCACACTCTGCTCTCCCCATCCATTCTGTCACAAAATATTGTTTCAGATCTGAGTTCCTTTATATCCATTTGGATAGTTTTATTCATATGGCTTTTCATATCACATAAATCGTGCCTGTTTCTAGATGCAGGAGTTCACCTGCGAGAAACCAGAGAAACTTCCAATTGCACTAGAGCATCCACTTAACAGTTACATTTACTATGGGAGCAGATAATTTGCCACTTCAATTAGGTATGCAAATAAGTTAGTATCAGCATTTTATTTAAAAAAAAACCAGAACAAAACAAGATGGCCTTAAATATAATGCACAACTTCAGTCTTATACTCACTTGTTCTCTCCCTACTTCCTCGCAGAAGATCTCTTCCACAAAAATGTTTGCAGCATTATGATTGATATCAGTCTGGTCAGCAGGATTGCATGTATTCAAGATATAAAGCTTGTCCGATTTAGGACGAAAAGTGTGCTGAAGCAGCGTCACATTATCCCTTCTTCTTCCCCCAGTTGCCAGTGATGCTGTTGATGTTCCAAAGGGTCCTATTAAAAAGAGTTTGGAAGCTTCATTTGAAGTCACTAGAATGTCAGAATGTCTTCGAATATTTTCTTTAATTAGAGTGAAAGGACATTAATATGACATACTTAAAAACAAAAAGTACATAGGGGTTCTGAATCAATCTAACTTCTACTAGCTTATAGGTTATATAAGAGCTTCACAAGCTGTGGCACAGCTCTTCGGAAGTATTTTAGGCTTAACATACATGCAAGTTTTCTGTCAGTCTAATATGATTTCTAATATTTTAACCAAAATGTTTATACAAGTACACTATTTACTAGATGTAGTTATATTGACAGATAATTATCATCTCCTGTTCTCCTTCCCCCAACGCATATGAATTTTGCTCTACTACAGCTCCCTAATCCAGGTTAGGGATTAGGTTATTTTGGATGCTTTACCTGATCCAAATCATTGAAGGTTATGTTCATCATAACTGCAATTAGAAATAGAAATTCTGACATGGTATTTGAAATTTGGACAATTTTCTATCACAGTTTTTGGCTGAGCTCACATCTCAAATAAAATGTATTTTCTTAGAGACAAAATCCTGTCTGAGAAAGTAAAACCATTTGCTAATTTCATTTTTTAAGGATTTTTTGCTTTTAACTAATTTAAGTGTATTTCTTTCATGTGGTTTAAAGCAAGAAAGATTTCAGCCCAATAGCTCAACTCTAATAGGGAAA
>NW_009191330.1:52766-62878 GCF_000690835.1 Fulmarus glacialis | reverse complement strand
AAATGAACCACTTCTTTGTAACACGTAAATGTTATCTGAGTTTGCTGTTTATTTAAAAGGAAGTGCTGATGTTGGCACTTGTTCTCTGTGTGTGCTGCCAACTTTGTAGTTGAAGGGATTAGACAGAAAACAAATTAATAAAGTCTAGTTTTTCTGTGCTGAAACAACTGGGACTAACCCAAAACAAGTTAAAGTAGGTTCTGGAAAAATCAATCTTTCTTATAGTCTATAGTGCACTGAGCAATTAATAGAACATTAGACAAAACACAAAGTTGACAGTATTAAAGAGAGTTTACCAGCTCAGTGACTATACAAGAAGATTTGCCACATCTCCATTGATAAGCCACTGGAAGAAATGTGGCTAATAACAGCTCACAGAAAATCTTGATTTCAGAGCTCCACATTCAATGGTTATTCTGGCAAGTCATTCTTGTACCAATTAACAGGCTTCTGCGCCAAATCTAGACCGTTTAACACATCCTGCTGCACAAGTTTAAGCTATCATGAACTACACCAACACTCTCCAGTAACATCCATCCCAAACGTATTCTATAGGACCATATGTAAGTGCTCAACACAGCCATGCTAGCCCTAGAGAGGCTACACAAATGAGAGGCTGCAAGCGAAGAAGATAGCAATTAGAAAGATATATCAAAGCAGAGTGGCTTAATCTGCAGTTGAAGGTCAACGCAAACAACAAATCATCACTCCTTATAGGTGCTATGCAAGCCAGTTTGACAAATAGGTTTCATACTAATTCAGTCGAAGACAGCTGTTCAAATCCTGCCTGAAAGCATGACCTGTCCACTGTCAAAAAAGGAATGTGGTGAGGGACTGCTAAAGCTATGTGAACAACCTGTCCCCTCCTCTTTTTCCAGGCTTGTCACTGAAGTTTACACTATAGATGACACCTTACAGACCTTAAAGCAACGTCTGCAAGAAGCCCATGATACTCTGCAGATGCTGATCCTCAACAAATCAAAGCTGGAACATGAAATTTCTGTGAAGGCAAACTCCTTCTTCATTGACAAGATGTGCATGGACGTGCGCAAAGTCTTCCCCAGCACCCCACGGCTCATTGGCTACACTTGAATAGTAACCTTTGCTATCTTAGTGCATGATATAAAAATTGCAAAGGTTGCAAATATTTCCTCAAGGAAATAATCATTATTCTGTGTTCTCAAATAATGAAGTCCTATAGAAATAAACTAATGAAAGTTAGTCATGCCTCTTTCTTTGAACAACCTCGTATTCTCAGCTGTAGCTGCTACTAATTCAAATAGAATTAGTAGACTTATTCTAACAGAATCAGACCATACTAAAATAACCAGACAAATATTGCAAGACGTGGTGTAGTTACTAGCTACAGAAAACGTTAGACTGAAACGCCATACTTCTCAACAGAATTAGTACAATACAAGATTTAACTGTTCAGGATAATGTGCCATCTGTGTTTCAGTCTTTGTCTGGAAAAGTCCAGTTTAAATGCTTCCTCAATCCTTATACTCTCCTCCTGTCTAGCAATGCTAGATTTGGTGTTTGGAATTAGAGGAGGTTGAACAAACTTGATCCACAGAAGCTGAAGGGCAATTTCAGTGCAACCACTTCAGGTACACATGTAGCCTGTATTCACTGAGAGGGAATCTTTCCCTCTCTACCTCTTTTTTTCTTTTTAATTTCACTTTTCATATAATTCAGTATGAAGGTTTGTCTATTTATATGAACTATGTGACTGATGTAATATTTGCCTAAGCCCAAAAGGTCTTAACTATTTAGAAATATGTACTATCTATCATTTGATCTCAAATGACTTCATGAGCAAAGACAGTACCATTGCTCTATTGTGACTAGTGAGAAAGTTAAGAGAAAGTGGGAATGAAACCAGCGTACAGGAACTGGATGTGCTTAAAATGCACTGAAATTGTCCTTCAGTCTGTAAGTCAAGATTGCTCAGCTTTCTAGTTCTCAATGGAGCACTACTCCCTGTGGTGGAGAGAAGGATGGAATGGGCTTTGAGATCTGACTTTTCTGGATGACAGTTTAAACACATTAACAGTGCAGTAATCCTAGTAAAGGATCTGAGAAAGAACTAGTTCACCATTAGTTTTAACTACTGGTAAAGCAGTCTGACTGTTTTGGACAAAATGGAGTAGTAATGTTTTACTGTTATTTGTGGTTTTTTTCCTGGATTTACTGACACTCATTTACAGAGTAACCAACAAACTCCAATTTTAATAACTGAGCTGTTTTCCTGCTACCTCAGGGTCCTCTCTACAGGACAGCTCTAGGAACACACAAAACGCATTTTATACTGGACCAAAGCCAAATCCAAAACAATGCTAGATTTGAAAGTCTCCTGAATAAACTGGCTCTGTTCCTTATCCTTTGTTTTGTGTGGGTGGTGGCTTAATCTAGCTACCAATAAAAGTAACATTGCCGAGGCACGCCGAGCTGAGCGGTGCTGATATTTCCTTGCGAGTTCACCTCAGTTTTCACTGAGCATGGCTGTGGCCATTTGACACTCAGTTTCTCTCCTTCAGTTAAAAGAGTAGTATCTCCCAGCGATTGTCTGGAGTTTTTACTATTTACATAGTGATATCTTTTTAAAGATTTAAAATCATGGGGAACCACTTTGGAACACACGATTGGAAAGTGACATCCAGGCCTGCTTCTGATACTCATTAAACCCATCTCACGTTGACTATTCTGCATCTTTATTTTCTAAATGAGGATAATGCCATAGTCATGCTGCACATGACTATGGACAGGGCAGGCTGCTCCATCCAGCAAGCTGATGCCAAATGGTGGCTTTTTGGGAAGAATTTCTCTGAATATAGGGAAAGTTCCAGAAATAATTTGTGTTTATATTGCAATATATGACTGCAGAGCAGTCAAGGGGTTCTGGTGATGTGCCACTGGAGATGGGAGGAGCTTTGTTACTGAAGACTTCACTGGCAATCTGGTTTGAATTAATAGTCATACCTTGCTGTTTCTTACTCGGAAACACTTCACAACAAACTTATCATAGAACCCTCCTTGGGACATGACTTCAGGCGGGAGGAGTGAGGAATCTCACTGTTTTGTTTCCTAGCAGGGAAGATTGTTACCACTGGTAACGTTTTCCTCCCGCTCTATGCCTTTGTATGGAGGCAAGGAAGATTTTATCGCTTGCTTCTGTTACTACTAAACCATAGAATAAAGCACTTGATTTGCATTTCGTATACTATTTTTACAATGTATGAAGAATAATATTTGTGTTGAGCTGTTAAATATTGACAATAGTCCCACCCTATTTATCAAATACTGACAGCCGACCAAGCAAATGAGTAAAAATTATTTGGAAATTTGGATCTTGTTCAAGCCTTTAAATACATTTCTAGAAGTTGGAGGCTTTCCCAGTTCACACAGCTACTCTAACATCTAGAAATAGTTTCTCCTCTCCTTATGCCAAGAACTCAATTAAGAAATATATAGCAGAAGGGAGGCACTTCTAAGAGCTGAATTCTTGTAACACTTCTTGACAGAAGAGGAAAAAAAAGAAAAAATCTTTGTCTGAAAAAAATCAACATCAGTGAAGAGTCAGCTTGAATCAAAGCCCTGAATTTGAAAATTTGGGGGCTTTGGGATGGAGATGATGGGGCTGAACAATAGTTCTGAACATCACAACTTCCAGCTCCTTCCTGACTGTGCCTTTGTTCAGCAGTGTTCTCTCCAAGACCTCAGCTCTGCTTTTGGGTGGAGTACTCACTTGGTACATTGTCAGTGCAAACAACGCTGAACTTGTTTGAACACAGTGTGAACTCCTACGAAGAGTGACTGCCTAAAACCATGGATCTATGACAGTTAGTACTGTTCTTTGAGAGCATCATTTTGCATAACAGTAATTCCCTGAGATTCAGCTACCATCAGCAAGAATAAATTTCTACTAAGTACTGCAAAAATAACAACACTGTACAAAAATCATCTTCTTCCCTAACTGACCAGAAGATACTAAATATATTATCTTAGTGGAAAAAAAACTCAGTGAAGAAAGTGCTCTTGTCTTTCATTAGTAGTATTCATGCATGCAGCACATGTCAGTTTGCTGATAGTGTATATCCTCTTTTTAAAAGTAAACAGTTTTCTTTAGGCTATCAAAAAGGAGGAGACTTCCATGGACTTAGGCTATAAACTTATAGAAATCCAAAAAGGTTAGAAATAAGCCACTATTTGCTTCTTAGAAGTCAAGGTAGATGGATAATGCAGAAAACCTGGATAGTAGTCTTGTTCTGCCACTGATGTACTGCATAAATGAATTTAGACTCAGACTCCAGAATGTAGTTAATCCCAGTAGTGATGGGAATACGTCAAAGGAATCACATTTCTAACAATCATAAAGATACTCATCCAGATAAACCTGAGAATCTCTTAAAAAACCCACCCGAGCACAATATAAACATTCTTTCAGCTTTTTTTCCACAGATCTCTCTTCTTATGAACTAGATCATTAATTATTGTACTCACATGCAGCCACAGACATCAAGAAGCCAGATCTACTGTATTTCCATGTATAAAACCAGAAATTTAATGAGCAGTTCCATAATACTTGAAAGATAAGATCTGTTTTATAGCAAATAGACTAATGCAGAAAAGACCAAAACCTGTCCCTGCCTGTTTCAAACAATGAGATGATTTTAGTTCCAGACAAGCTATTTCCTAACATTATCTAAACTATAGCTCATAAAAGTTTATGGACTCAACCTCCAAACAGTAGGAAAACAATGGATCTAAGTATCTTCACTAACGATAATCCCAGTTCAGTGCCGCAAGGTTACTGATTATAGTGAAGGTAGTTTATTTTACCCAAATCTACTAGTAGTTTATTCCTCTTTTTTTTTTCTTATTTAAAATCACAGATTAAATGCCTTGCCACACAGAATTTACAGATGGCGTCCCCAGTCAATATATGTGATGGTGCTCATATGACAAGTCTTTTCAGTATGTTCAGTATAGCTACTCACCTGGGTAAGACCTGGCACATGCTTTCAGCACAGGATATTAAGGTATAAATAACAGGAGATAAGGAATATTAACTATGGAGACAAAAGAGTGCTGACTTTAGGAATGTGCATTTAAATACATTACAGTTTGGTAATACAGCTGCACAATCGCACTTTTTCATAACATTATTGTATTTTATTTTTACTAAGGGGGACAGCATGGGAGGCGCCTCTCAACACTTGCTTCCCTCCCCCCTCCTCCTAGTAGTGCATTTTGGCATTTCCATTTTTGCCAAAAGTCAAGGAACATCCAGTTCTGTATTTATTTACAGCATATGCAGGCCCACTGATGTAATAAGAAATCCCAAATCAAATGAAGAATATATGCCAACAGTTTGGCAAGTAACTACTGTCTTGGGTAAGGTTATGCACTGACTTAAACCTCTGCAATATTCAAGCCGAAGATACGAAGTTGGAGTCAAACCTTCAGGTCTTCACTCTGCAGCTGCTTCAGCAACACTGATTTCACAGAATCACAGAACAGTTGACATTGGAAGGGACCTCTGCAGATCATCTAGTCAAGCCATCCCCCTGCTCAGAGCAGAGTCAACCAGATCACATTGCTCAGTGCCATGTCTGGTCAGGTTTTGACTATTACTAAGGATGGAGACTCCATAACCCTTTTGAGTAGCCTGTTCCAGTGTTTGATAACCCTCACAGTAAAAGTTTTTTCTCAAGTTTAAATAAAATTTAAATATTCCATTCAAATAAATAGAATTCTATTTAAATAAATAGAATTTCCTGTATTTTCACCTGATCCTTCTCTATCAAGTGTAAGTCTTCCTTGCTCCAGACTTTCCCACTGGTCTCAAGGACCTGGGATTTCTGAGGACATATCTTACCAGTAAAGACCAAGGGTTAAGAAGGCATTGAGTATACCTGTCTTTTCCATATTGCTGTCACCGAGTCCCCTGCCCCATTAACCCAGTGGGCCCACATTTTCCCTAGTCTTCCTTTTGTTGCCGATACACTTGTAGATGCCCTTCTTGTAGCTCTTCGTGTCCCTTGCGAGATTTTGGCTTTCCTGACCATCCCCTCATGCTTGGACAGAGTCTCTGTACACCTCTTGGGTGACCTGACACTGCTTCCACCTCTTGTATGCATCTTTTTCATGCCTGAGCTTTGTGAGCATCTCTTTATTTATCTGTGCAGGCCTCCTGCCACCTTTGGTTTATTTCCTGCCCATTTTAATGGGCCATTCTCAAGCTCGGAGGAGGTCATCCTTGAAAAATCAGTAACATCTCCGTGACCCCTCTTCTCTCCAGGACCATATCCTATGGGATCCCTGAACAGGCCAAAGTCTGCTCTCCTGAAACCCAGGGTTGTGACCTGACTATTTGTCTTGTTTCCTTTCAGAGCCTGATCTTCAGAATTAAGTTCTTTGAAAGAAGGAAATAAAAAAAATCCACAACTTGGATATCCCATATGAAACCTCTGAAATTAAACATAAGGAGAAGTTAACCCTCTCCTGACAGTAGTGCTACAGAAAAAAACCCAGACATTATTTAACTCTGTTCCTTAGACACTAATTCTCTCCTTTTCCCCACAGGAACAGAGGTAGGTATCATTAAGGTAGAAGAACTTGGGGAACCCTCCCCTTTCATGCTCTCCTTTTCAGACCAGTTTTTCTTTTTTATTGGTGGAGCAGTGTGACTGGAGCTTGTTCTTCAGCATGCTCTTCTTCAGAATATATGCCGTACCTTCTTTGAGAGAGATCCAGTAATTCAGCATAACTGACCTCCAAGCCTGTTTTGGTCAACACAACAGATCTACAGACCAAAAAGGATTTTCTGGGATTTTTTTTGCCCCTAGAAGTTACAGGCATGAATTTAAAGCATTATGATCATGCATTTCCCTAATACAACACAATTCCAGATAGCTTTTGGAAATAATGGCAAAGTGCATGCACCTAAGCTATGTTCAGCAGAGATGAGATTTCAAATTTCTGTCTCCTTGAATCCTGATAAGAGAATTTTCTGTTAGATGATTGAGTTTTTAACCCACAAGCAGCTATGATACATGCTTGTCACTAGACAGCATGGTTTGGGCTCATTTTCTTTCATCATTGTGAGAGAAAGCATATGGCGCAACACATTCTACAGAAGAGGTTCATGAGAACAAGTAGAAGTAGATATACCAGTGACAAACAAAAGCAAAAGCAGATGGCTCAGGACCTGGATTCCAACACCAAAGCAGTAGTTTACAAACTGCCATGAAATTTCCAGCTTATTCTTGCATTTTTTCCCCCCCAAATTCTTTAAAGAAAGAAACCCATCCCAAGTAGATTACAGGCTTCTTTTTTAAACCAAGGTATTAAATTCTTACAGTAAAGGCACAACCAATTCCAACAATGAAAAATAAATAACCAATAACAAATAAATAAATAATGTTTTACTGTGCAATAAAGAATTTAAATTTATAGAGGATGTAAACCAGCAAATCTTTCTTCCAATGCAAATTTCTTCGAAGTGTTAAAGAATGGTAGAAATTTCAGCATCACTGAACTATGATTCCACATCATGTAAGAACATGCTTGCTCTCCTCAAGTCATAAAATAACCACTGGCTCCTTATTACATGCATTATCAGTTCAGATCTGTTCTCTGGCCTCAGGCCTGTTGAAAACCATGCTACAAAACAAACCTTCTATTAAAACTTAGGAGAATAAGATACAGGTCAGACTGGTCTAAATATTATTTAGTGAAGGAAAGACCCTCCTAACTATTTGGACTTCATAGCTCTGGTTATTTTTCAACTGAATCCATAAATGTTTATCCAGCCTTCCTATGATGTCCTTTGATCTCTTACATTTTTATTTTTAAAAACACAGATAGCATTCCTGTATCCATATTAAACAAATAAGTAGAGGACAACACAGTGGTTTGAACTTTTGTTTGGATTTTCTGTCAGTATTTATAAACACCAAAGCAGTCCTTCATTGGTTGCCAATGCAAAGAAATTCAAGCTTATATAAAATACCCATGCTGATCTGGTGTATTTAATATAAGGCAGACCTATGCTATACAAATGAGACTCCCGATCAGTTGTTTATGGGGTTTTTTGTTGTTGTTGGGGTTTTTTATTTGTTTGGTTTTTTTAAAAGGTATTCACTGTTGTATGACTATCACCAAAGCCTCCTATATTGAACAGAATTCTTAAACTGGAAAAAAATTGAAGGGAAATATGCCTAAATAAACAAGGCAGAGGTTGTCTTCTAGTGGGAAATTTCTTAATGTTGTGAAACAAACAATCATAAGAAAATTCAGCACAATTCAGGCTTTAACAAACAAACAAAACACAGTGGTGAAAATCTCCATGTCAGAGGCCAACAAGCAAGGCATGGTCAGGAAGGTGGTGGGACAATGAGTGTCAGCGGGTCCCTCCTCTCCAGAGTCCGAAAGCTCATCACAGTTATTTCAGAACCAAGCAGAGCTGGCATAGCAAGAGCAGGGAGCTACAGTAACGCTGCGGGGTACCGAGTAGCACAGACTGATGCACTGAACCGCACTTCAGTTACAGTCACAAGAGCCATCCCGCACGCTGCCGATTGCCTAGACCACAGGCATCCTGCAACAACCCCTGCAAGATGCTCCTTGTGGCCTATGCATTCTGGTTTGGTCCTTTGCTTTAGCATGCAAGAGAAAAGCGTTTATTGAATGGGCATCTGATATAGTAGGGGTCAGGCTAAACATCTAGTCACTTCGTATGCTACGGTGTAGTTAAGGCACTGTAGGAGGAAGAGCAACGTTGTTTTAAAAGCTCAGCTTCAGAAACAAAACCAGTCATGTTATTACAAACATGCAACAAAGAGGAGTGTATTCATCCCCTCATATCACACCTGTGCCCCGCAGGCAGTGTGCTGACAGAAGTCTGTGAAACTTGTACTTGCAGCTATCTCAGACAACTCCACCTACAACTGTCTCAGCTCCGGCTCTCCCAGTACCTGACACACCAGAAATGTGTGCGTGATCCCCTCATGTTCCTACACAGTACTAGCTGTGTTTAACTAGCAAGCATTTACAAACACACCATACAGGAAAAAAGGTAAACATGAAATGGACTCAGGAGTTTTATTTGCATCTATTGTGTTCATTTGCCTACACTGCAGAGAAGCACAGTGATCTAAACACGCTGACACTCCTGAATCTCTCAGGGAAGGACTGTGCTGCTGCTCAGTCCTGAGGGAGCTCTAATCCAGCCCTGTGTGCAGGCAGTTTGAGATACTTCTGCACTGCAGATGCTGCTGTGACTTCAGCCCATGGACCAAGATGATGAAATGTTAACCAAGGATTTTGTACATGTTTTACAGCCAAAACTGAGGTCCATGCTACTATGGTTACTGCATTACTTCCATCAGCTGCAGTATTGCTGGATGCTTTTGTTGCAGTCTGTCCTGTTGGCTGCTCTCTCCTCCAGCATCAGCATCTTCTAGACCTCAAACATCCTAACCCATAACTGTCACTAGCAGTCCTGCTATTTTCCACTGGCCCAGATTCCTTGTTCCAGGGTCTATTCCTAATCTCACTCCTTTGAGGAACAGAAAGGGCCAGCTGCAGAGCTCAGCCAGACATCCTTTATTAAGGGAGCATGAGAGGCTGGTCTGTTGATGGCTGAACAATAGCTGGTTGGCCAAACCCAGCAGGTGGAATTCAAACTGAACTACACACAAGCATCCTGTATGTGTTACACTCATATTACTAGATTGCAAGATACATTGGCTAACTGGCTAAAAAACGTATTTGCATACACAAATCATTTTCTTGGCATGTGCTTTTTGCTGCTTTTTGAGCTTGCTTGTCTTGTGAGCAATCTATACATATTGTTAAGCTGAGCTACAGGTCCCTAGTTTTCAGTAGCCTGTCAACATCAACATTGCGTAGCATCACACAGCACTATGCAGAGTACTTCAGCGATCTACAGGGGCTGACAGTTCCCCTATTGGTATCATGAAGTTTTTACAATTCAGCTATGCCAAGGTCTACTGCAATCACTGTTGCAGAATTATGCAGAGGAACAAGAAGTGGCTGGTGAAAAGACACCACAAAAGCCCCATTTGGAAGAGCACAGCAATTTT
>NW_009191330.1:8523-52755 GCF_000690835.1 Fulmarus glacialis | reverse complement strand
AGGAATGGTGGTATTACAGGTGTCTGGAGACATGCGCTCCATTTTGCATAATGCATCAGATCTGTATGGACTTCAACATGAAACATCTCTTCATCCTCCTGTAGCACAGTACATGTTTGGGTGAACCAATGACAGTACTGAAAGGGACAACTTTTGTTATCAGGAAAACAGCTATCTTGGTTAGCTACTTCAGATACCATGATAACTGCTTTACTATTGGCAGGTCAACAGTTCTAGCCATGGTGGAGACTTGCTATGAATGTTGTTTACCTCTAAATTGTCAGCACCAGGTATGTACCTGAAACAAACACCCACCTCTCAGGGAATGGCTTTTCAAACAAGAATAAAATTAGTGATGACTGCTACAGGTCCTACACCTCTGACCCCTTGAAGGAAGGAACAAGAAACTGCGTTCTCTGCAGGGTTTCGGGGGCATGCTCTTGCTGTGCACACTGTCTTGTTAGAATTTCACAGAGCCATGCCTGAACAGTGAGGAGCCACTAAGAAAGCTCAGTTATGCATGTGGCCATTGCAGAACTGGGGTTGTGCTCTTGCTGGTTCAGTCTAGTTTGGTTGAACTGGCTGCTGAAATTGCAGCTGCTTGTTTTAACCTGCCTCTAGCAAGCTCTAGTCTGTGCCACTGCTGCTCCCTATCCATGGGAGCTACAACGCACAAGCACTTCTCTTGCTGCTGTTACTCCCTTCTGCTTGCTCAGGCTCTGTGTCCCCACTTCACCTTTCTCCTACATGGGAGAGCACAACCCTTGCCAGGCCCCTCCCTCCTGCCATCCGATACACAAAAGAAACAGCACCACCATGCCTGCATTTCATGCAGGAAGATACATATCAAACAGACTGAGGGAAAAAGCTGTTAGATGCTAGTGTCACAAATGCAGTTTTCACAGTGCAGCTTCCTAAGTGTCTGTAAAGACATACATACTCCTATGAAGAGGGCAAGTCACAAGAAGTGATTAGCTTTCCAGCTGAATTTTGTAACTAGAAAGCACCACCCCAAGGTACATGGGCTCAGGGTGCTATGGAAATGAAGTGACATATAACCCATGTTCAAAACAGAGTTTTACGACTAACTGCTAATGGATGCCCTATACCACACATCACTAAATATTTCTCCCTATTCCAGAAGCTTAAAGTTAAGCTTATTCCTTAAGTCTACTGGAAAAAAGGAAGAGTTCATCTGTAACAAGTTAGTTAGTGCAGAATTAGTTTTGTGCACTGGATTGAGCATGAATGGATTGATTTGCCCACTAAAAATACCAATTCATATTATTTCTCCTCATGTTTGTTAGTCTGAGCAGAGAGAGTACAGGTTTACAGCTAGATGGAGGAATGCCTTTTAAAAATGTACTCTGAATACTTCATTAAAGATTTTTGGCATAGCTGAGGTTTCCTGTGTCCTGAACACTGAACAGACAATAAGTGCCTAAGCAAACAATGGTGCTTTACTGAAGTCAACTCTATACAAAGAAAAACTCAGGAATAATACGGCCTAGCAGAGAAGTTAAGTGTCAGGGGGAGACTGCTGAGCAGGTTTGGCTTGTTTGTTAACCTGCAAGTGATGTACAAGCCTTTGCTGCTAAACAGGTCATCCAAGGGTGGGTAGAAAAATATTAGTTTTCCCCTCATCTGCTGTTTGTGCAGGAAAGCTGACAGACTTGCCAAGCAGACAGCCCTAAATGGTACATTATATTTTGTACCTCAACTGAAAGCACTTACGCAAAAGAACTGCTATCTGGTTCTCCCCAGGCGCAGCTGAATTATAGGTATGCATTGGAGAGCTCCACAATTTCTATACATAAACATTTAGCACTGTAATTTATTATTAGTAGATAGCTCCAGCATGTTAGTGTTCATTTATCTTTCATATTCCAAGAGCAGCAGCAGAACTATTCTTGGTATGACAACATTTACAACAGAGTTTATGCAGCCAGATTTCCCTACTAAAGGCCATCACTTTGTATTTAAGACATGTCATAGTCTTGCAGAGTCCCCTGGCACATGGCATGAGCCTGGTGGCAAGGATGTTTAATACCTTGAGCAAAGCAGAGGTGGGGCTCTCTGACTGGGGAATATTCAAGGCACAGATGAGGGGAAGGGGAAACATCTGATGAGACAGTGACAGACTTGTTTTTCTGAGCTGAGCAATATGCAGGGCTTTAGAAACAAGGTTCCAAAAAAAGAACAGCTACAGATATGAGTGCAACTGAAAAGAGGACAAAATGATAAAGATTTACCACAGGTAGAAGGCATCCAGTTCCCTTTTAAACTAGGGAAATGTAGTAGATCTAGCCTATCTGGGTTGTTGGTATAACACTTCGTAACTCATGGGGAATTAACTCTGTTGAAGGCAATACTGAATAATACAAGAATTGTTAGGTAAGGAGCTGGCTAACGTGAAGAGTTTTACAGTCAGATGCCACACTCTCCCTCCCTTGTTTCTGCTGGTTTCCTGCTCCTGCTAGTTCCTTGGTTGGGCTGCTGGGCAAGGACTGATCTGGCTTCTCCCCCACCCAGAAGAAATGCATACGATCAACCAGCCATGGCACAGTGGTAACAACTGGTCAAATAACTCAGTGCTGAGTTGCCTGAATGCATCCTCTGGAATTAATGATTTCCTTCAGGTTTGGGTACCTGCCTAGAAGTCACTTAATCAGAATCATGCTGTGTATCCTCTTCCCATACCACCAGCACCCTCCCCAGTACATGCTGGGACTTTTAGAACGGCTCTACATTTTATCCTTATAGTTTCTTTGTTTCTGAGCTAAGATTGTTTGATTTAAAAGAACTCCAGAAAAAAAAAATCTGCAAGGACTGCAGTGAACAGTCATTTCCTGGTAATTTTCCATCAGCTAAGAAGCATGAAGGCTGGAGTAGCCCAAGAGAGCTCCAAACCTGTATCTGCTTTTATCAGTTTTGATGGCTTAAGCTCTCTCTGCTTTTCTGTATTCCTGCTCTATATTGTAGGCATTAAAAAGCCTGAAATGGAGCTTGTGGTGCTTCTCAGAGTTTCTCCTTTTACATCAGGTGGTTCTTGGTTTGGTACTTTGGCTCAGAGGAAGACTCTGCTAGCAGTTACTGTGGGGGAGAAGGCTTTATCCCATAATGTGATTCCTGACCCAGCTGCAGATGCTCTAGAGACACCAAGAAAAGACTAATTCTAGCATCAGCTAACAAGCATGCCATGATCCTATCAGGCATCAGGAAGGGCACCTGTTCTTACCATTCCTCTCGGTGTGTGTTTCAGAAAATTACTTTACAACACTCTCAGCTTCGTGAGTAACTATAAAAAGACCCTCCAAAATTATAATGAAAAAATCCAACCCAACACATATGCAGTAAACGGAAACAAATTAAATCCTGCATCAGTAGCACTGTGTTTATACAAAATTGTTTTCCAAGAGTAAGCCAGAAATTAGAGCTCTGCAGCGAGTGGTTTATTTTTTTTTCTTTTCATTCCAAATTCAGATTACTTTCATTTTTCAATGCTAATCTTAGAATGGAAGTCTTAAGATTTCATTTGAAAAACATGAACACGCTGGAGTTTCTGAAACCAAACTCTATCAGGAACACATTCACATAGAGCTAGATGAGGTAGCTATGTTAAGTACTGAAAGGAGAAGCACTAAGCCACAAATAGTTTTCAACAGACCAGACACTAACTGACTTCTGCCCAATACTAGAAAAACTACTTATAGCAGGACTGAAGACTATCCTAAAACAGGTGAAATTGATTTCCCAAAATAGCTCAGAATCCAGGTTATAGTGTCCCTATAAGAGGTTGAGTAACTAGTCTCCCTTGTTTGCTGATTAAGTTTTCACACTTTAGATACCTTCTAACCATCAAGTTCTCTCCTGTTAAGATTTAATAGCAGCAGATGTGTGCAAGTCTTAAAACAGCAATGCGGACAGACTACTAATGTTGGCCAAAGACAGTTTCTACTTTAACTACACAGCCTTCCTCCTCTAAGATGCCTTTCACTGGAATCAGTATCTCTTTCCAGCTCCAAAGTAGTAACCAACAAATACAGACTTCAAGAGTAGCACTAACTTACTGTTTTCTTTTACAGAGGACAGAAGGATTCAAAGGGCACAGAAGAATGACCACTGAATTCAGTACTGACACAGCTACGGACCTTAGATGTCCGAAATGTGTTTGGTATCACATTACCTGGCCTTTTCCTGAAGGAAGATTGACTTGACTGGAAAAAGTAATCAAAGGTAACATTATTTGGCTCAGCAAATGTCTTTATGACTTAGAGGAGAATGCTGTTAAAGTTACACATATGAAGTGCCATGGATTTTTTTTCTAGCCTCCAAACATTTTACTATTCTGAAGAACAGTAGTTGCAATTTTCTTACTGACGTTGAAGTGGACTCAAAATCTGAACTGCCCATCCACAGCTTTTCACAAGCGTCTTCCTGCAAGCTCTTTTTATCTCAGGTGCCAAGGCTCAGACCTAATCATTTAACAGTGGGCTAATATATTTGGAGTCACAGACCAAATTGTTTCACTATGCAAGGAGAATACACTTTTTCTCCATCACTAACTTGCAGCCACGCATTGGCTTTGCTGCTCCCTGGCATATGGTCCTGGCAAAACAAGCAGTGACTGCCATCCAGAGCATAGAAAGTGTTGAAAAGGCTTTTAAGAGAGAAGGAAATAGGTACACTGCTACCTTTGAAGGACAAATGGAAGAAAGGAACAGATCTCGCCAAGTGGGAAGAGTAATTTGGAACAAGTTGTAAAGGACGGGGAGCGGGGGAAAAAGCATACTGGCAATACAGGCACAGGGGAAGATGTTCAGAGAAGGAGTTACAGGAATCAGCATAATTTTATCATATACATGAGTGAAGTAGAGAATGTAATAGTTGCCATCCAAATTCTTTCTTGCAGAAGGCATTTCCTTCCTGCCTGATGAATTCAGCAATGGCAGCTTAAGCAAATTGTGACCTTTGCTTTTCAGCTTGTCTCAGTAATGAAGTGAAAGAATTGCAACAAACAGCATTCGCTGCAGCGTAAATATACTGATTTTTCAGTCTTAGGCACTGACAATGAGATATTCCAGACCTGCAATTCAGTCTGTGGTATACAGTTATGTGCTAAGCATTCTCACTGCAAAACCATACATGCTTTATGTCCTCCCTGTTCCCTGACTTGCCTGCTTCTGTACAGTAAACAGCAAGATCGTGGTCTTAGCCCATGATTCTTTGTGTTGAGATGTTTTACAGTTCTTTCCCAGGCCACTACAGAAGAACTAGTCTGTCCTTTGGAAAGACTTATGGAAAGTATGTTGAAGGGGAACCAACATTTGAATTATTTTTGCCTGCTTCCTCACAGCAAAACAATCAGGCTGCACCAAACTTACAAGTTTACAGTCCCAGCTGAATCCTAATTTTAAAGCACTTCCATAGGCATGTTGAAGCCAAAGATCTGGATAATATACTCGACCAATCATGCAAAGTACAATTTGTAAAAAAGAAACATGTATCCTTCCCTTGCGAGCAGAAGGAAGTTACACTGATAGCTCATCAGTGAGAATCACTCACAAACGAGTTTTGATGATGTTAGTTATCAACCAACCAGCCATTGCTTATAGAAGCAATGTGTCTTCCTGACCACTGAATATTGATTCTGGATGCAACAGCCTCTAGTACCACAGCTATAGGTGCACATTTTTGTGATGGAAAGTCCTATTCTATTATTGTTAAAGGCCTTCAGTACCAAGCCTGTGAAGAAGCTCTGAACTGATACAGGTATAAGGTGGGTTTTTCGTTTGGTTGGTTAGATTAAGTGTGCTCTACTTTCAGTAATGAACAATCATTTGTTCTTTAATTGCTCCTTTACCCATTCGACCCTTCAATCTTTATGATTTATGTGATATAGTTCACCAGTAGTCCAAATGCTGAAGCAGTTCGTCACACAGAGAAAATGTAAGTGACATTTCTTTCTTCAGAAAGAAACACAATCTGAGATTTATATTGCATGGAGAGGTTTACAATGTCTGACTCTCCAGGCATTTCTATTTTCTCAATATTTCTCATAAACCATATCATTACCAAATCAAAATCACCACAGTCAAACTTCTCATTTGTTATTTCTTGCAAAACTAGGAGAAAATAATCTCTTCTACAAGTGTTCTGCATTCTTCTCTTGTTTAGAAATGTCAGGGTGTAAACAGAAAACAAAGTAGTAGCTTGTTTCCATTTTTACTTCCCAGAGTGCACTGAACAAGTAGCCTCTTACATACTGGACACAGGGGAAAAGAAAAAAAAAGATGCAAGTAATCAAAATGCCAATTTTATATTTTCAGACTTCTCACATACAGAACATTCCTCAACATTAGCAAAGCTAACACCCATTTATTTTAAAAATAAAATCCTTCTGAGAATCTAAAAAAGCCTTAAGGAATTTCCTCCATCTCTCTAGTGCTAAAGATGCCCAATGTTTCTATACAATACTACTCAAACTAATCTTCCCCCTAAAAAGCCTTCTAACTTGCCAAGATTTTTTTTTTTCCTGTTCCTTAAAAAACAAACAAAAAGTTGTTTTGAAAGAAATATGAAAGGAATCAAAGGAGTTGTCCTGAGCCAGAAGTCCTCCTTTCTCCACCCTCACTGTACTCATCTGGAAAGCATCTGACAAACAAATCCATTGATAGTTTAGAAAAGCCTTTTATCTGTCCTCGCAGGCTTAAGAAGGAAAGTGGATAGCATACACATTCCATGGACTAATTGTATGTTCCCCTTATATTATTGCCATTTTGAAAACATAAGAGTAGAGCATAACATCTACCATGCTCACAAAAAAAAAAAACCAAACAAAAAACCAGACACAAAAAACCAACCCCCCCAAAAAACTTCCCTGGTAAGGCTGCATGAAACCCAGGTTAATAAAACTTGCAGGATAGAAAGCCAGCTAAGTTGATTCAATACCATCCTCCCAAAAGCAGCACAGCAAGTAGACACCAACATACGGACCCTACTTGGGTCCAGTTGGGCTTACTGCTCATTACTTGGTTACGCTGGATCAACTACATCCATTGCCTCAACCTCATTTTACTGCCTTATTCCTCACTTTACACCACATTTCCTAGGTCTTTGAGATACGTAAGTGGCTGGACTGCTACTGAACCCAGAGAAAAGGAGCAGAAACAGGTCCAAACTGTTTCGGTATGTATTTGCTGGGCTCTCCCTTGATCCACACTCCCCAGCTCCCACATACATCCAAATAATGAACAGTGGACTGCAGTTGCCTTTAAAATGTTGCCACATTCAAGTGTAAAGCAGGGCTTTGTACCAAAAACAGAAAAAGTTTAACTCCCTTAGATTATTTTGAATGTTCACTATAAAATATAACCATTGCCTGGACAAAGCTGGTAGGCAGATTACTTACAGAAATACTGTCACTTCAGACAGTGAATGAGTACCAACACAGACCATTCTGTAGTCTTCCTAAAGAAAACCAAACTATATAAAGTAGTCAATGTACAGTTAGTCTTTTTTCTCTTCTAGAGTTATCAGGAGTAAAGGCAGATATAGTACGAACAATGTAGTTGCTTATTTATCTATGAAGTCTGGGGGGGGGGAAGGGGGGGAGAAACCAAACAGGATCCCAATTTCTGAGAGTCAGACTGACCTGCCTCTCCCCTCCGCAAGGCCAGCATGCGTGTGTGCATGCATGCACACTTTTTCAGGGAAGCAGCATAGAAAGGCACAAGTCCACACCTCCATCTTCACATAGACTAAAGCAGGGAGATCAGAGGCATAATATCTCTTCATAAACATGAAATATAGTATTTTTCTATTGAAATTATATAAATACACACACTGTAGCTAGACATTATACTGGCAGGTTAGGAGGCACATGCAAGTCCTCCCAGACCTGATTCATCCCATATGATATTAAACCACATGCTTGTTCTTCCACTTTCCCCTGTCTTCAATCAAAACTGAAGTTTATGTAGCTGAAAAACTATTTAAGGTACAGTAGTACTTGTAATGGCCCCTTAGTCCATTAGACCACTGTACAAACTGTCTCAGTTGCCTCAGGAGGTTAGTTACAGTTCTTGCCTTAAAGATACTATAGTCAAAGCAGAGTTTTCTGCTGTTGCTGTCAATGTGAAAGTGGTGCAAGTTCAGAGATGGACCCAAAACTTTAGCTGTTGAAATTCAACATTTGCAATTTGACCCTTTATTATACCACTGGCATAGCTATCAACACAGACCACACTCCCTAGTTCAACAGATTCCTGAAGTATCTTCAAGTTGCAACCTAGATACTTCAAGTTTCCAGTAAAGTTCCAGTCATTACATCCTATGGGAGTAATTTTCTTTGGGTAACTATATTAATATCAGTTTATCCCATCCTTTACAACCCAACTGCCATAGGAACACCAGAAAGAATAATTCTTCCCTAAAATAGAGTATAAGTTCCAGTCTCTCAGATGACCACTTTCCATTTCAGTTTTTGGCTTTTTTTTCAAAGAAGTATTTTCATGCTATTTAATTTTGATGATGAGATTATAATACTGGCACACCAAAGTCACAGATCAGTACATTGCACTCTACACAAAGAGCTGGTTAACAATAAGTAATCCAAATAAACACAGATGAAGAGCAGCCTCCATACTGTAAGTCATGTAAGACCAGGCAACATATCTTCCTTAACTGGAATTACAAAGTATACATCTCTCTCCTGGTACATAAATTTAAAAGCATGTAAGACACAGTGAGAGGAAGAAATTACGAGCTGCACTGCCTTTCATGCACATTTATGTAAATTCCATGATTACATTAAGTAATCAAAACAGCACTATGTAAATTTGAACATGCACCATCGAAGAAATGCAAAGATTTATATAACAGTTTAAGTGGGAAACATTTAGGACAGTTCCTTGTTAGGAAAAGATTAATTTTCAAATAGCTGATCATTGTAAAGTTGAAAGTTGGCTGTTTTATTAGAATTCAAGCATTCAGCAGACCTGTGGGGACTTAATTCCTTTCTGTGCTTAGAGATACCCTCAAGAATCAAATTCCCCTCAGAGGGAAAACTTAACCTTAAACCACCATAAAATGCCTAATTACTATCCCATGTATAGTAAAAACCCAATTTTCTGTTTTTACTTTTCTTAGTATTTGGCTTCCTACAATGATAAATACAAGTACTCCAATGCCATTTCCCATATAAAGTGGCTACACTATTGCTTTCTCACTCCTTCCTCAAATGTGTAAGATATACATGCAAAATAAAAAAAAAAATCAACCTTTTTTTAAAAAACACATTATATGAACCATTGCAATATATTCTTTGGCAGCTGCATAGTCTCAAAAGTTACTTTAAATCTGTTAAAGAAGTTGAAACAGTTTTGGAAATGACTCAGACTTTGAGGAGAGCTCTCGGGAATGCTTTCTTGGCTGTCTTGCAATCCAGAATTGAGAAGAGATGGGGGAGGAAGAATTAGTATTTTTTTTTTGCAGGTAGTTTTATGTTTTTGGCACAATCAAACCGGATTTCACAGGCCATTGTTGCTGTCTTTAAGGCTTCACATGCCTTGGAAACCTATGTAGCTCAGCTGTACAGCATGCAGTATACTTCATTGAGAGGCAAGAGTGTCACATTACAAAAGTACAAAGTCATCCCCTAAATATTATGAGCCACTGAATTTCTGGGATCATACTTGCTGGAAAGCAAAATACAAGCTCTCATTTGTCCGCATTTCTACTTCTGATCTATAATGAGGGCTATTTTGGAGGGTCTATTTTAGAATGCAGTGCAGATCTGTGGAAGCTGCCATGCTAATGATATACTACACGATATTTGGCAATCCTCACTGTCTTGCCATATGCTCCTCCCAGCTTGCAATTCCATTTTAGCCATTCCACTGAGCTCTCTTTAATGGACTATCAGAGCCTGATGACACTGATGTTAGCAGCTACCATCAGTTAAAAACAAAAGCAATTACAAATAAAAATCAAGTTTCCTTTTCCTGAATAGATGACTACTCATCTCTTCCTAGAGACAGCAGTTACTTGAGACTGAGCGAGTTACTCCTCTAATACAATGCTATTACTTATGTATGTCTAATTGACTGTCACCAGGGAGAAGTCTCCCTGCCTCCCCAAAGATCTGGCTTACATGCAGAAGGGTGCAACAGCTTCTCTGCCCTGTTCTTTTGCTTGTTTTTTTTTTTTTATTTCCTTCTACTCTCTACATATTGTATCTCTCTATCTTTGCATTCAATTATTATCAGAGCCTAACTTCAAATGGACAACAGCTATGCTACTAGATTACTTTTACACAGTGAGATTTGGGTTCTTTTTCAGGTTAAGTAAACTAGACAAAAATTCAGTGACAGAAAGATTTCTAGCACTGCACAGAGAAATTCCAAGAGCTGCTTGTCATCTGTTGGCTAGGGGAAAGAGACAACCCCCAGACACATTTTTAAAAAATTCTCTTTCAGTAGAATAAAACCAAGATTTATAGGATTTAGACTGAGCTAACATACAATGGAACATTACACCTGCCAATCCTCACTCATTCTTTATTAGTATTATCTACTTTTTAACAATTATTATAGCATCCCACTTCTCTCGTGAAACATGTGTATTTCATTGAGGATTTTAAAGTTTTTTATTATTTCAGCCACTTAATTCTGTCTCCAGCTGGGGGGACAGAAGATATTCCACTATATATACGCCAGAAAAATCATGTCATCCCATTTGATTTCTATAGCACTCTTCCACAATTTCTAATTTTAGGCCACAAAGGTGATCTGACTGTATGCTTTAATTTTCATTCAAAAGAAGAGTATAAAGAAAATATGAATGCACTGTTTAGAAAAAATACACTCCTCCTATGCTATGTCTTCAGCTATATGTGTGCACATACCTATGTCCTCCTTACTTCTGTGGTCAGGCTGTCCTCCCAAACTCAGTGGCACTGTCATGAATTAATGCAGACAAGCACAAAGAATGAACATGGGCTTAATGCAAGCTTCATTTAATGCAAAACAATGAATGCCACAGGCATTCAGTGACAGTAGGTGACCATCTGCTTAAAGTTGTTTCACACTGCCATGAACACAGGAGAAAAGAACTTATCTGCTCAGGTAGTGAAAAGCACAGCCATAAGGCTAACTCTGCTAACAAAGCAGCAGGTGCATTCAGGTTAATTATATCCTGCCTTCAACAACATAAAAGGAGATCTAAGCCTCAGTTTTAAGATCTTGAATGTCCTGAAATGAGCATTAAAAGCTTACAAAAAGGAAAAGAGAAATCAGTAGTCATCGCCCTTAAATTCTCTACTTGGGGCTGCCCTCAGACCAAACTGGAACAGCATGCAGCCTTGCCAGCCCGAGGAGAACATCCAGCCATGACTCACCAGTGAGCAAGCAGCAGTGAGAGCCGGGCAGCTTTCCACATCTCCGAGGCCTGGGCTTGTGATGTTCTCTGCCTCCCCTCCAGCTCTGCCCACAGGACTGCTACTAGGTCATGCTTACAGAAATGCAGAGTCCTAGCTAATAACACGTTTGTGCTTCAGCAGGGAGCCTGGTTAGGAACCTGTCAGGTCTGCACTCCCACAGCAGCAGCCAGGTCAAGCAAGCCAGTTGCATTTGCTCATAGCATTGCCCCCCCTCCTAGATGTCAGCACTGACTCTCTGCCAAGTGGCAGTGGATATCTGTGCTCCGTGGATGTCATCAACCTGGAGAAGCAGCGGTGAGACTGAATCTAGATATATTTTAAGTGGAATTGCTTTTGCTAACGCATACAGTCCTAAAATGACATGTCCAGTTTGTCAAAGCAGTATTATAGATGGCCCCTAGATTGTGCTTAAAAACCAGTTTTTACACACCAACTATATTACGAATCCATCCCTTTGTACTATTTGGAATCTACTTGTGTCTTCCAGATCTGAAGCTTCATAGATCTTCGCATGCCTGAAGTTACCCTTTCTTAAGCAAAAGTTTTCTCCTTCCCCTTTACCCACCGATTGTAAGTAAACTTACTTTTACCTATATGCCCTTTGATAAAAACTGCTTGCAAGCTGACCCTTGCTAGATATGCAATAGTTAGGTGAGAAATATGGCATACCCTTAGAATTCCTGCACGCTCACTAACAGCATAATGAGACAGTGAGTCAGTACACACCACTATAAGGTTTCAGGCAAAGCAATCTCCATCTGCATATTACCTATATAGTCCTATGCAATTCCTAACAGCACATCACTTAACCATAGTCTGTCAAGCAAACCAACCTCCTAGATCTTTTATTTTTCCCACTAGAAGAACCTTAAATCAAAATTAGCCTCTAGATAGCACTGTCAGTGGTACAATTATGCATACACACATTAGATAACCAAATAAAGCCTCTTCTGTAGTCTATACTGACAGGCTTTTATGACAGGCCTACTTCTTTTATTGGCAAATCCTATAGCCTAATGCTTCTGCAATCTTAACTTCTCCCTTTGGATCCCCTAAATTACTGACTGCTGCTCCTTGTACATCAGGATTTGTGTTGGCAGAGAAAGCGAAGGGACAACTGGTTTTAATAGAAAAGGACAAACACTAAGCATTGAGTCAGGATCTCCACAGGGCCCAACTCCAGACTGTCTACTGTATCTTTCTGATCATAAAGAAGCTCTACCCAAAAAAACCAAAAGCACTTAACAGATCACAAATGCAAGACTTACAGGAAAACCGATGAAATGACAGACAGACACGTCACCCAATGCACCCACTGATAAAGAGCAAATTTAAAATACATTTGGTTTTATTTCCAGAGTGACACTACTGTCTTTGTAAACTCAAAGGAGCATCACAAGCTAAGAAAACATTCAAGCAGAACACTAAGATCAGGATTCGGCTGCCTACGCGTGATATTCCTAATGTCATTTACTCTGTGCAGTGTCCCACTGTGCCTCTTACTGTCATGCTGGAAGGATATTGGTCTCTGAAGTCCTGCATCACAACCTCCATCCACCCTGTGCACAGGTCTCAGGCACTTAAGGGCATCTCAAACAGAAACACAACTCATTAACACAAACATACAAACCCTCTCCTCACATTACCCCTCTCCCCAAAGACGAGCACCCTCTTCTCTAAAAGCTACAAAGGCACTGGCAAATCAAAGAGGGGGGTGGCAATTAGCTCACAATTGAACTAATCAAAGTGTTCCGAAATAAAGCATGTCTATTTACAGGCATAAGGAATTCATGGGTATTAAGGTCTTTCTCAGGTAAGGAATGAGCTCAGGAACATACTACAATTCCAGAGTCTGGAAGCAATACTGGTTCATGAGCTTGGGTCTGTGCCTAAGCTCAGATTTCAGTCATTTTCATGATTACAGTGCTTAACTCTGCAAGTTTGCTACAAATCCATGTCCAGTCCAGACACTTTTCTATATAAATATCCTCTATTCTAACTAGTTTTCAGTATACAGCAAATTTAAGTTGTTTCTTGACTTAAGAAAAGATTAAGTAACTAAAAGATGAAGCAAGACCAGCATTCCTAACAGCCTGAAAACCTCATACTTCAAACCACAGAAGTATTGTTACCGATTGCCATGATGTTACAGTTGCATGACCTGGCAGGCATAATACACCGTTTCCAGGACTCAAACTGAGGTGCTGCAAGAGAGGTAGTATAGACTCCAATTCTTTCTTTGCAGCTGAAAACAGAAAAAGCACTTAAAATAGATACAGACCCCCCCAACATACAGCAGGTCACACGCAAGTCAAGAATCTCCCTGTTTAATGATGAAAAAAAAGACCAAAAAAAAGAATCACAGAAGTTACAACAAAATCCTCAAGTTCCACTGTGGTTACAAACTGGAACTTAAGGCTGGGATTTGAGAGACATACAGATGTCCTCTCCAGCACAGGAAATGTCCTTTCCTGGGAAGACACTGGATTTTTATTTAGCAAATTTTATAATTATTGCAATGGCCCAAAAACTTGTGGTAAACTTCATCTTCTTGTGCTATCTGTGACTTTGGGACCTTCTTTAATTGATACAGGATTTGTTATACAGTTTTGGAAAAAAATTTTGCAGTCCAGTGGCCTATGTGTTAACCCCTTTATACCCTTTGAACTGGCTGCTTCTGCACTGTTACTTGTAACTGCAAAGCTGACCTGATCCAGGTGCTCCCTTTCAATCCAATGTGTTAAATTCCTTCTTAAAAGGGAAGAGCAGGAACCTTAATTTGCATTACCAGCAGTAATACACACAAAATGCTACAGCTAACAATATTACAACATACCTAGTGATACACTACATGATACCACAAGTGTGAGTTCTTTTCCTATTGCAAATTTGCCCACAGAAGTGCAACACACAGGGAAAAAAAGAAAATTACTGGGTTTTTTCAGATTGTCATTTTGACAGGCTGTCTTTCAGGATTTCAATCTGTAGCCCATGGGCTTTTCTTCTACACCGAGAAGTTTCACATTTAACATCAGGTTTGCTTCTAATGAACAATATAAAATTTCACCCAGAAAGCTAGGAATAGATTCTTATATCTGTTGATGTATTTTGCTCAATCATCTCTGCTTATAGAAGGATTGGGCCTCAGAAAAATTAAGATTCATTGCATCTAACCACATCTCAGACTCATGTGCTTCCTCTATGCTTTGAAACTCAGTGCAGTCTTATCTACATTGGCTCCCTCCACAGGGATATCCCTCCCACAGCTCCAATACATAGCAGATCTGAGTACCTATGTTTAATTTTGAAAGTATACCTTCAGTCTAATGAGGAAAAATGAAACTGGGTGTCTAGACTGATATGATAAGCACCATTGAATGCACAACTGCAGGCAAACAGTAAGCATGTTTGCTTATTTCCCACAACAGATTTTATCCACTGAGACATGCCTTGAAATTAGAGGATAAGCAAAAAACTTAATAAGGGAGAAGGGAAGAGAAGGAAGATGAAAACAACCCTCTTAACCATCCTCTTTGCCACTCTCCAGACTACTGTTTAATCTTGCCTTGAGGCATCATTAATAGACATTACATGGAAATACAGTGTATAGGGGTATAAACACTTGTCCACATACATATGGTTCTGATGGAGAACAGGATTTTTTTCCTGGGCTGGTTCACTCAGTGATGGGATCACGCAGTATCTCTTACTCCTCCAGACCTTCCAACAAGGCTTTTCCTGACAATTCTTTAGTCTCAAATGGGTGAAATTCATCTGTCTACAGTGTTTTAGAAGCTCAGGCAAAGGTATTGTATCATCTCTTGAAAAGTCTTTGGAAATAAGAAATAGAAACAACTACTTCTCTTCTGCACTCCCTTACCAGTCCTGGGGTTTACACAATGTAGCAGAAATTGGACTGTATGAAATACATGAAGTGCTCGTCAGAGGAATTGTATTCTGCGTAGTCCTTGTCAGAGAATGTTTATTGGCTGGTATTTCTCTCTCATATTCAACCTTTGGTTATATTAGCTATTAAATCAACCTCTGCAGCTTGGTGGGAAAGTCACCCTGAATTAGCTTCCTGAATCTTTCCTGGATTTCAAAATCTCTTACACTATAATAGAGCTGTTTTGGAAAAAAGACAAGATGCTTTATACTTGGCACAATTGTGTGAGGCTATCATCAATGCTAGACAAATCCAAAAAGGCAAATAAGTTTAGTCTAGCAAAGCAGAGGGTTACATTCTTGATTACAAAATAGGAAATAAAAAGTTATCAAAAACAAAACAACAAGTAAGACACAGAACATACTTGAAACAGCTCAATTCTCCCAGCTGTCTTAAGACTTTTCTGAGTCATGTCCCAGGAGCAGAGATAGGAGACTATGTAATGCAGTTGTACCAAATCCTGAGTTTTGACTTGCAGAAATAACCTCACATTATTGTGGAACTAGAGAGTTAGCTCTGCTAAGGTCGCTGAGAGCTGAAGCTACCACTCCCTACTTCATGCAACATCTATGTCTTCCCCCTCATTTTTGTTCCCAGCTTGGATGACATCAGCATTTTCTCTGCCTGGGTGATTTTCCGACTTTACAGTCTGTCTTTGTACATTCTTTTAGCTTAAGTGATCTTCAAAAGGGGTAACATTCTTCAAGGCTCATACAGAACCTGCAATCAGCAAGTCAAAGATCACTTCAGTCAGCATGCCTTATTCCATCTGATTTCATTCACACATTGCAGTTCTACATCCACTACTAGCAAGCAGACACCTCCCTACAACCTGAATACTTCAAGTGCTGTCTTACTAGATCATATACATATGTTTAATGCTATGATGGCTTGGTTCCTTAACAACTCTAGTTGAACCTTGTCTTCCTTTAATGAAATATTTACAGCTTTTTGGTAATATTTTGTACACCTGTTTCTTTCATTTATCTAAAAGCCATTGCTAATGTTTGCATAACAAGGGATTGTTTTAGTGAACAAAGATAACAATAGCTAGGTCAAGAACAACATAAACAAATTAAAATTTAAAAAGGAAATAAAGCCACTTAGAAATCAACAATACAATATATACACAGACACATTATTTAAGTGTATTATTGCCTACTAACCTAGATACTATTCTTCACGGTACATCTTGTAATAAATGAACAGAAGTTGAGAGTATATTCCAGTCACCTAAAGTAGCACTATCAGCTTCTATTAGATGTTGGGGACAATTCTGCTGTGTTTAATTAGCATCTACAAAAAAAGCTTCTATTTGAAAGTGATAGAAATAAATTTTGATCTGTCATTGAAAGCTACATAACCAGTTACTTTTCCCTTATTCACATGTTAAGTCTGTTCTTGGAAAAGTCACTTCCCTCCTTATCTTAGCATTCCCTACAATAGCTGGCGGTTCCTTAGTTCCAGCAAAGCACTGCCATCATTGGAGCTTTGAACATTTAGGCACTTGGACTAACCCTGTGAAAAGTTATCATGTAGGTCTTTAGCCTGGTATGGATTTGTATTCAAGGGGTGTCAATACAGAGAATAGTACACAAGCCAAGTATTCCTTGGAGTCATCTGTTCATGGAAGACAAACTTTGACTAAGATTTCATAGTGCTTCCATTTGATAATGAAAATTTATTTTTGTATGCATACAGATGTATATTGCAAAAGAACACATATCTTTGGTATGTAGTCATCCCACTTGGTAGAAGAGTACATCTAAAGCTATTTACTAGTTTATTAATAACAGAGAACATAAATCTGAAGTTTTTCAGTATTTATCATTTCTATTCCCTTAACTAAGTATCTGAATGAACAGGTTCAATACAGTAGTTTTATACTGAATGAACCTGGCAAGAGACAGGAAGAATAAGCAATAATTTGATCTATTGATCTTATAACCATTTTAAAAAAAAATCTTTAGTTACATATTAAGAAATTAACAGGATTCTTGTTGGTAGCTTCCATCTTTGATAGTCCAAAAGCACTGGCTGCACACTAGTAGATGGATTTTAAAGTTATATTGGAAAAATGTGATCTAGCTACTGGCTGTAATATGAGAACTACCTGCTACAACTACATGCTAGGAGAGAGACAGGAACAAGACTCATAATTTCTGTAGTGGAGGTGGAACAGGACTGATGGAAGAAACTGCTTAAGAGTCCACACAGAGAGACCATGTAAAGAAAGGGATGGATCACTGTTCTGATAAAGAAAAGAACATTCTTTCTTGCTCAGTGAAAGTTATTACACTTAATATATGCCACTAATCTTCTCACATGCCCTGGAGACCTAAGTGAGCCTATGCACATTGTTCTCTGATGTTTTTGATGGCAACTAATTAATCTTAATAAGAAGGAGTGCTGAGTTTAGGGGTTTTATCTCACTGCACTGCAATTTGTTTTCACTGGCAATTGGTTGAATTTTCCTTTACAACATGCAGGTTATGAATGTCTCGTTTATTCTGACAATTCAGTCAAAGATTGATACATCTATGTTTAAAACATTATGTCTTTAAAAATTGCAGTTCAGAGTCCCATTTATGTACCAAGCCAACAGTGATTTATTTAAGGCTTTACGTGTTCTCAATTACTAGTACAGTTGCTTTTGGAGCTTTTTCTCTGGCCTCTACCCTCAGTTCCTACTTGGACACTCTTGCACATCCTCCATTTGTTATTCTCTGAAGACTTTGGCATCCAAACCACTGCCTTATTTTTTTCTCGCTCAACAACAACAACAGAGAGCCAGTGGCAAAGGAATCTGGCGGAGGAATAGTCACCACTAACTAGTTCATTAAAGTGCGTATCATCTGGAAGACGTTACTGTATACTAAATATGCTGCCTTGATTCCATGAATTGAATAATAAAATTCTACTTGAACTATACAATCTAGAAGATAAGTAAAGAAATATAGAAATGAATAAGTAGTTACTATGCTGATGAAAGCAAAACTACCCATTCCTTTCAGCTCCTGAGTTCAAGTGTTGTGTTAAAAATGCATTTTTAATTTGAGTGTTTAAAGCTAAAAATAAGATATGGAAGCAGTTTGTCAAGTTAGATTGGTGGTTTTTTTTTTTTTTATAGGAAAAGAGAGCATAGGGGAAGAACTTGATCATTTTGGGTGACAGAAGTAATATATTCTAAGATGTTGCCACAGGCTCTGAACTTTGCATTTGCACAGACAATATACTATGGGGTAATTACTGTGAGCAACTGGATTTATTTTAAATTATTTGTTCAATCAGCTTCTTTCTTCTGAAGAATATAGCATTATTTATATTTAAATTTCCTTTTTAAATCAGATAAAACATTTAAATACTTTGGTAGCAATTGTGGCACTTCCGGTGACACTTCCAATGGGGAGTATTATAAGCTTCGATCTTCCTGCTTACACAGGAAAATGTCCAAACATTATACATGAGATACTTGTCAAAGACAAACTTCTTTCATTAGGCTGTAAAGCAGGCAGGACTTGTCAGAAGCTCTCTAGTAGTGGGTATTTCTAGTAACAAGACTGCTGGATAGGAGCACATATGCAGCAGGCTCCCTGTTTCCATTTCAGATAATCTTCCATTTCATTAGTTGGCACACTTCCAATTGCACGTGTCTAAGCAAAGTCTTCCCAAGGGTTTGCAAGGCAATAGGGACAGTTTCTGACTTTTCATGAAGGCCAGCCAAACTCTCCTAGCCTAAATCACAAGGCTCAGGCAACAACTTGATTGCAAAACAATCTTGAGTGCATGAATCTAATTGGCGCCATCTTTGTTCTACCAGTGATCCCCTGTAAGCCACCATTACTAAGCCCGAGATGCTTTCCTTGGCAGTCAAGGTCCTTCCACATCCACACGCAAGTGGAACATAACCTTTTAGCTTGAGGCTTTAGTACTCAGCCCCATCAGACAGAATTATAAAGATGGAAAAATGGAACTAAGACTGTAAAGATGCAGTTGTACTATAGTTCCTACATTTTCTCTTTCCCAGCACATGCAAATCTCATTTCAAGTATAGTCCTTAATAATGAACTGCAAAAAAAAAAAAGACTTAATACTGTAACACCAGCCATGTGCTTCTTTTGATTAGCTATAGATTTTATTCTTCTAAGATGTAAGCAAAGTAAAATAAGCTGCCTTACTTCCCCCCCTCCCCAAAAAAACCCAAACCAAAACGAAAAAACCAATCCCCTCAGTCAAAATCTAGCTTGATTTTCAAGGCTGAGCAATGGAGACTAGTTACTGCTAATTTATCTTTTATTTCCCTCTATCTCCTAGATCATTTGAACACTGAACATTGGTTTCTTGTTAACTTATTAAAAATCTGTTAATGATCTCAGTTGGCCCAGACTGAGTGCTCTCAGAGTAACCAGCACAGGTCACAGCATTGCCATAAAACAGAAACATGGATTGAGATCCATCAGTGCTGTTGGAACTTGAATGCATTCAGGCTGAACAATAGGCTATCAGTAATTTTCTGTATAACTGTCACTGCTCTCTCCTGGAAAGTGATGAAATTTGAGAAGTACTCAGGCCCTAGTTTCAAAAACAAGATCAAGAGTTTCTCAACACATCCCATACATCAGCATAATGAACTTCAACTATTCACTGGCTGGTCAACTTACAACAATAAACAGAAACAAAAGTCCAACTTCAAAACCTCAGAGTTACTTTGCTATTGCTTCCTTAAGTACACATGAAGACAGAAGCATTTTATTATTGCATTACATGTGTGTTCTTAAAAGCCATGAACTACTTGCATTTTAAACCGTAGAGCTTGAAGAGAATAGTGTTAGAGGAACTTTACTAACTAAAAAATTTAGAATAGAAGAGTTGTGAAAATTCTCAAACTTACCTAGTCATATTGTCCAAAAGTATTGCAAGGCAAAAGAATAAAACCCCCTTAAGTTATTTTTCTGCTCTAGTCCGTTGCAGATTTATCTAACATTCAGAAGATCTTCCTGCTGCTTCTCCACAAGTTACTCAAAAAGGCAAATGAGGGCATTCACTACCTTGGGAAAAGCACTCTACTAGATTAGTCACCTTTACTGGATTAATTTTCATCATTAACAAACATATGTGTCCTATTTGGGATTTAGGGAAATCTCATTTGTAACACACATTTCTATATAGGTTTGTTTGCTTTTTTAAATGCAGATAACTTCACCTGTAGATTTCTGACATGTTATACACATAAAGAGGACTCCCTCTCCCACCTCCCAATATATCTTGCCAGTGTTTTTAATGATGTAAGATAAGAAAACAAAAGGTATTAAAATCTCTGACTTCATCAATCCTTGAGCATACTTCTATCACTGCATTTGCTCATGTTTCCTGTGAATGCTAACCATACTGATTTCATGGCACTCTGGCAGGAAGTTTGAGTCCAAATCCTATTATTTTTTCATGAAAATTAAAATTAACTTCCCACAGAAATTCTCCCCATCTCCTCTAAGAGGAGAGGCAAATAAGTGACCCAGTGAAGATCTAAGGAGAACTGTCACAACTTCGGACCAACCATGGATGGTCTGATAAGTCTTAACTACATTTACCCAATTCTAGTAGCATAAATACACTGTCAAGACATGTGAAACAAGCCAAATACTTGTATGTGATTGTGTACTTTTCCCATTATTTTCCATTTCTTTTCTCCTTTTCCTCTACATCTTACGCACATTTTGATGAAGTTGCACTTTTTCAGAAAAATTTCTACTGACAGGAGGCTGTGCTTATGGTAGCATCATTTCATAATTATTAAGACTCTACATTGAGCTCTGTTTTAATCACAGACATTTCTCATTGGTATTATGTGACATAAGCCTGCACGTGCATTTCTGTTACTTAGATTTCTCCTTCTCTTTTCCCCTCACAGTAATACCGGCTTGGCTTCCACTACTCTGGACTGTTGGCTGTAGAGGGAACTGGGGTAGGCTGCTTTTAACAAGCAGCAGATTTCATTTTAAACCCTGTTGCACAGAATGCAAAGCCTTGAATGTTTTCCAGAAGTCTGAAGTGTGTTGACTTCTGTACTCTGAATAATAAACACAACTGTGCTTGGCTAACTAAAAAAAAAGTGGAGGTGTAGTTCTGTTACCCATTCGCGATAAAGCAGTCAAAATGCTTTCACCCTGTCTACTCTACCAATATCATAACTGGGTTTCTCTGTGTGTGGGTGATTTTTTGGGGGGGAAGTTTTTTTTTTTAAAAAAAGTTGTTCCTTGCACTAGCAGCCAAGATTTCAAATAGTTCCCGTTCCATAGATGACTAATAATCAAGGTGCTTCTCAGTCTCTGCCGTTGAATTGTGCAATTCCTTCAGCAGAGCATTACCCTATGCTATGTGCAAACCAAGTGTGCCACTTTGCATCAGCAGACAGCCTGGGAAAATACTGCTTGCCTGGCATCATAATTCTTTAATTAAAAGAAAGTCTGCAAACTCTAAAGCCTCTCGGGATGTTAAGTTTAGCTAAAAATCTAAATGTTAAATTACACCCAATTGGAATGTATAGCAGCACCTCGAAGGAAGATGCTGTGACTAAGGATATGGTAATGCCAAAAAAACCACCCCACCAAAGCACAGTCATGCCTAAGTTAGACAGTTTAAAGCTGACTCTGGTATCATAGAAAGCAAGTAATGCCAACTCAGAGAGAGGAATTACCCAGCTTCACCTCATTCTGCTCTCTTATTTTTATGTCTAGGCAATACTGATGCTCAAGCCAATATGCATCTAAGTCTATTCACAGTCCTAGTATCAATGCCATAGCTAGGCTCACTCTGAAAAATTAAAACAGTCAAATTGTTCAGGTCACAGCTCAGCTGGGGCAACAGGAGATCAGCCAAGGACATGGATTGTGGCAGCTCCCTCTGAAGTCAGCATGAGGTCTTACAACCATTTCTTATCAAAGCATCAGCCAGAGGAAAAAACAAATGTGGCCAAAGCAAAGAGGTGCATTCTAGGTACTGGCACTGTCTCCTTTTGTTTATGCCCATTTCTGCTGTAGATAGGCAGAGAATAGTTGTCTTTTGCTGTACATGTTAGTCTAGTTTTCTAATTGCATTTGCGTTGCTTACAAGTGTGAGAACAAAAGCTGGTCTTCAGCTTAAAATGTTTTCCAGCCTTATTTGGTATGAAACCTTAACTGCTTTATAAAGTGCAAGGGATATTGTGTCTATGTTTTTTATTAACTGTCTAGAGAAGCTTTGAGATATTATACTATGATAGAATAAAATATGGCATGGACAGAACATTAATTGTCACCTACTCTATCATCATCAAAATGCAGTAGAGCTCATAGCATCTTTAAGACAAAGAAAACTGCTGTTTGCAGAATGATTTTTGGTTTTTGGATGGGAAGCAATTTTCTTCTTCTAGAAAATCCCCCTTCTCAGTTTCTTACAGGAAATCACAAGGATTTCAAATAGGGAATTAATTTGAGATTATGTATTGCAGTTGCCTTCCTATTCAGTGTGATCTACTGTTTTTCTCACTGCTTCCTTTAATATTTGAACTAGAACAAAGACAAGTCCATCAAAACCTTTAATTCTTTAATCCGAATATCTGAGCTAATGAATGAGATTTTTCAAAAGGCAAAAAATTGGTTCAGACAAGAGCAGAACAAAGTTGTTTCCCTTTCCTATAAACATACAAACTTGAATAACATTTTAATGTACATTTATAAAAATATAAAATCAATAAACGCGTGTAGCGTCAAAGGACCATTCACTTTGCTTTTTGGACATTAACAACTATGCTAAGTGTTGAACTTCACACAGGACCATGAGAGGAAGTTTCATACAGAGGACCATGAGGGGAAGTTTCATACAAGTGCCCAGATTTCTTATCTGCTTGTGAAATACTCAAGTACAGTTGTTAAACAGACACAGGCAATTTGTTTTCCTACAGCTGTGTGCCATTTGGAGTCAGAATTTAACTGTTCACTCCTTTGGTAAGGATGACCTGTTTTAAAACACAGCCACTCATATTGCATGTGGCAAAGCTCCACACAAGTTCCCCGCTTAAAGCCTGACACTGCCTCAAAGATTCAGCTCCACTCCAATTCAACCACAGCCACACTCCACCTTCATGTCTACACATTATCTAAACTTTCCCTTTAAAATCCTTAAAAATAATCAAGCCCTACAACTGTTGATAAGATTACATCAGTATTTTGCTTTCATTTAAAACAACAGAACAAAAGGGAAAAAGCCACAAAGCCCAGCCCACCAGCAGGGATTAAATGGACAGAGAATGTTCATCTGGAAGGAAAAAAATGAAAAACAACTTCTCCAGCTTTCAGGAATACCCAACAACCTGGTAACTTTTCAAATCACAAGATTCCTGCTAGGTTCCCATGGAGGCTTTTTAATATTACAAGATATTAAAATAAACATTTTAGTTATACTGCGCCAGATGAAATCTTCACTGTAGCCCTCAGCACAATGCCACCTTGCAGTAACTTGTACAATGTCCTGCTGTTGGTGATGCAAGGCCAGTGAGATACAGTAAGCACCAGTCATGATTTTGGACTCTCTTGGAAGGCTGCTTAACTTGTGCTCGCTTTTTAGTTTTGTTTTGATTCTCCCTGGGCCAAAACACATACTTCTTAATGTATATGTCAGTCTGGCATCCACAAATCTACCCTGGATCTAAAAGAACCACGTAAGTACATTTACCATTTGATGTAGTTGCCTCTGAGAATAAAAGCAAAGCCGTGAGATGGGGTTTCAAGCAATCGCCTTCCAAAGCTAACTGGCTTTGCTGACTGTGGCTGAAGACTACCCTGAAGGGGTCTGCAGAAGGACCTAACGCAGACTGTGGCACCAAAACAAACGAGGTTGGCTACTATAGTGTTGGGAAGACATTGCCATTAGGATCTCCACCTCTGCTGCACTTTCAAAACTTTTTATTGCATAATCCAGGGGGATTAAAAAAAAGGCAAAAAAAAGCCTGTGATGCAATGCCAACGTTTTAACAAGGAGTCATCCCCTGAAATGTTCCTCTATTGGTGATAAAACCCACACATCACAGAAGCATATTAACAGAGAAGAATGAAAGGAACTAGATCACCTGCTTTTCTGTATAAGCCATTACTCCCCACTAGATTAGTGAGTAAAATCAGAGTAAGATAACTCACATTTATCAACAGCAAAGCTCCCCCTTCTTCCTGTATGCTTCAGATTCCACCTGAGGACGTTGGTCTCCAAAGCCATCCGTTGTTTACCAGTGCTAGGAAGTACTCTGAAATACTCCTGTCATCGATAATATTCGCTCAGAATCACCAGCTACAGGGCCATTGATATCTTAATACATGTTATGTACTTTAAAAAAAAAAAAGTAACTTAGGCTACACAAACTTGAAGCTACCTGGATGCCCTTCCACTCCAGGGCTTCCAAAACTGCTACATTAATGGACTGCATTAGAACTAATAATAAAAACCCATATATAGATGTGAGTGAAATACCAAACTCGGCTCAGTCAGAAACACTGTCCATTCTCTTCACTGATAACAGCCAGAACAACAGTCCCCTTTGGAGGGGATGCAGCTCAAAGTTCTGGAGATACAACCCTTTTGATCAAAGGGCTGTAGACACAAAGCTCCAAATTAGGTCAAACTAACAAAAATCATACTGAGGCACACGCAAGACTAAGTTACAGCAGGAGGATTTTTTGAAAGAATGGAAAGTGGATGATGGGGAGTGACATGCATGTTTCAAACACTGTCTTAGTAACAGGGAAAGGGGAAGATAAGATGCTGTAGGAATAGAGAACACTTGGGGAGTCCCATAGAAATCTAATTTACATAAGCAGTGTTTAGTACTCTCTGCAAGGCTCAGTGTCTACAATATTTAAGAAATGTGAAATGGTAAGAAATCTTTCAGTTAAAAAAAAACAAGACAAAAAGACAGAGTGCAGTTTTGCGCATTCTTGAGGCAACATTTCAAGATGTTTCTCAAGACAGGTAGTTCTGCAGTCTCCAGCACACAATGAGGTCTTCATCAGCAGTGAAATAATCCCAGCAGTTGCTGCTGAAGCAGCATGCTCAGGTAGTAATACCTGCTTTGAATAGTCATCTTCTGAGGTGAAGCAACTTCTGAATTACCTTTTGATCCTTTTGCTGTGAAGCAAAGAACAATAAAGCAAACAAAACAAAGCAACAACTCTGCTGTTCATGAATTCATTGTATCTCAGTTGTAAGGGAATGGACTCGGAAGAATCTGTTGTGCATCAGAACAGGTAAGAGAAATACTAGGTTATCTGTTAGATGACTAAGTTTCTAATTTACTTGGTTAATTACTTTTTTTTGGGCTCATAATACTTGAAAACCCTTGTGGGTAGAGAAGTACTGTGAACATATTTGTCTCATCATCTATTAAGAATAAAGGCAGTCTAGGAGCTGCCCAAATTTTCAAGTCCACAGTCTGATTTTCTTGAGAAACATGCAAAATCTTCATGTACAGACAGTGTTGGTTATACCCGCTCACTTACTTTTCGCCATGCCTGTATCAGTGATGTTGGGCCTTAGCACTGGAGTAGTCACAATCTCATTTTCCCTTCAAAGAAAGGACTCAAAGGCAGTATATCTTTGAGCAGTTTGCTCTTTGTACAGCACAACATCTCAAGATTCTGAGGATCAATATGCTGTACGTTCTCTACTCAGGAGTATCCTTTCATATAAATCTTTCTTTCAAAGATCCTGTTGGCAGATTTCTCCCCTTCTCCTGTCTGGAATCAGCAGACAAAGAGGGCATATCTGCACATCTGAACTCAAGACAGGACTTTTCATGTTGCATGGGTGGCCTCTGAAGTGTCTCTCTGTGTATTGAATGAGACAGCACTAAAAAAACAATTCTTAACTGGAAAAGAGTTTCAGCAGCTAAGTCAGAAGGCCAAGCAGCACAAATCCTATGTAAGCATAAATCCAGCAGTTGTGCTTTTTGCTTTCTGTCCTCCTGCCATTTCTAACTTTGGCTGACAGTGTTTCCTTTGGGAATCTAGAAAAAACATGCAATTCCCAGCAGCTCCAGCTGCAGTGGTGAACTTCCTCTTGGTTAGAGGTACACAGAACTAAATCTGTTTTCTTAAAACTGGTGAAAATCCAGATAAACTTCTCTAGATTTCATTAGTGAATCTTTAGAAATATTCTAGTGAAAATAAAAATCCACTCCATGGCTTTGTTTATTTTTCATAATAACAAGGTCCAGACTTGTGGAGGCTATTCTTAGCCGTTTAGGAGCCAAAACTTAACAGCAATAACAGCTGTTAGGCTAAGAGTTATAAATTACAACAATTTGCTAAGAGCCACAGCAAGTTTAAATTAATTTCTCTTCAGAATTCTCACACAGGATAAACCATTTACTGTTTGAAGTCTGTAATCCAATCCTTATTTCTACTCCTCCACTTCCCAAATCAAGTTTTATGTAGATTGGCAGGCAAAATTCTACTAATTTTGGTCATAATAAATGCTACTTTATTCCATGAATAGTTTTACAAAATATTATCGATCCTCAATAAATATCCACAATATCAAGTGGATATTTCTTGAGCAAGAGTAGTATCTAATCACTGCTCCATCCAACCTGTCCATTTCATTTTAAAAGCTGAACATGACAAAAGGAAATAACCTGTTGTGCATTGATTATTTCAAAATATGTTGTGATTAATTCTGCAAAGAAGAGCGAAACAAGCCATCAGGTAAGAGCTTGTTTCATGTAAGAAGATATTCTGGCCCAGATTTCAAGAGAATCACCGTTAACACTTTCAACAACACAGAGGTAATGTTTGTTTTCCCAAACCATTATGGACTCAAGACACAACAGGAGTAAAATTCTGTTAACCCTGAAAACCAAGGACTGACAGACCACACTAGGTGGCACTGCTACACATAGCTTAAGTTTCTTCAGTGTGGGTTTAAATTAAGCTTAATTTTTGATCAAATATCTGTATTAACTTTGAGGGAAGTGTTTTGAGGGAGCTTTGGCAAACAGCAAGGAAGCGCTCTCTTTGCTCTCCTGTAATTACAGACAATTTTTGCTATGAAGTTATTACACAGAAACCAGCCAGTAGGAGTCTTGATGATAATGTTCCTTCCTTCAGGAATTGCATACCTGCTGTTGAAGCCAGTCCTTCAACAGTCACACACACAGTCTAAACCAAACATTGCCTTTGCAGCACAGATGGGAGCCCAGTCACTGACTTTGGCAAGATGAAGAACTTGACCTGAAAGAGCTGGACACTACCAAAGACTACAAATGGAAGAAGGATGACGGTACTTTAGAAGCCAACTGCGTTAAAGAGATAGACAATAAAAAAGTTGTCTTTATGACACTGTCTAAATAATGAATTAATTTAGATGTCTTTTAACATTATTCAAAGGTTATTGCTGCATTAATGGTGTTCTATCATTTGTATTTAGACATGCATTACCCTTTTGTTTACTGTTTTTACCTTTTGTTTACTGTTACCACTTAACAGGACACTTAATAGTTACCAACAAATAGGACAAAATACCTAGTGAAATGGATAGTTGCAGGCATCCAAGTGTTGTTCATATTAATTCATAGCCCTGTGCATTGCACAGCAGGATACTTTCAGTTAAATGTCTGTAATTTCACTTGTCTTTTAAATCTAATTCCTTCATAGTAGCAACTGGAATCAACTGAAAGCCTCTCGGCATTGCAACTCCAGGGGTGGGTGGGGCCACGTGGCCAGTAGGTCACTGTTGAACTGAATAAACTCAACCTTCACTTTTCTTCTTTACAGTGGTTAAATAGAAGAAGGAATTCCAACAACCTTTTGCTCTCAGAAAACCAGAAGGATGGAAGAGTCTGGCTTGTACCACCTGCCCAACAGAAAAAAAAACTTAAGAGGTCCAGAACTCAAACACTGTCCTTTATTATTTCATCTTATCCAATTCTTCTTGGGTAAAAGAGACAGTGATACTAAAATTATCATAGCTGAAACTGGGAAGGCTTTCTTTTCAAACACATCAAGTCTTGACACTAGAGATTGTTTAAGTTAGTGCCATGTCACAACTTTCCACCAGAGTAAGTTTTCAACACTGAAAACCAGTTTCAGCCGAAGATAAAAATACATGAAGCAGTTTCCTCAATAGAAGAAGGAAAAAAGAAAGTTGTGTTATCATCGTGTCTTTTAGTCAACAACTCAGTGTCCTCATGCTGGACTGAAGAAACCATATTCACATTCTTCTCTGCTTTATAATACTGATAACTCATCTACTACATATTTAAGCGAAAGCTGAAGTTCTGGAAATTATCAAGTCTCTAACTGTTACTGCAAAATAACTACCAAGACACATATGCCATACAGAAAATTCAAACAAATGGCTAGAACCACAAAAGCCATACAGGTAAAAAGGAGAAGCAGGAGTCCTGCTCTACACAATTTTATTTTTGTGCTGCATCTAGCAATAGCACTACTTATTCCTCTGCTTCCATACCTGAATGGTTGAGGATGCTCACTCTTCAAAGTCCTATTAAATCTCACGGAGATCAGTGTAAAAAAGCTCATGCTGCTCAGAAAACATCCCGTAATACCATATTCTGTACTAACTGAGAATGTAGCATGAGCTACACTCAAGCATCATATATTTGGAGATCATTGTGTGAAAAGATAAGGCATCACCACTTTGGCACACCCACTCACATTTCAGTCCAAATATAAGGATGTACCATCTAAGAAAGCCACTTGGAATTTAAGCAGAAATGAGTTCTGCAACCTATCTAATAGCCTAACATTTGTGGATGTGCTTCAGAAGCTGAAAGTCAACAGGCTTTGGGCTGGAAGACTTTTAAACATAGATCCACTTAGGATGACTTACTCTGTATTGTCATACAATGAAAGGAGTGGAGTTCTGCTCTCCCCTTCCACGTAAAAACAAAAAAGCCTTTGTGTTTCACTATATGCATAAAGGCTTGATAAAGTTGGTTGTGGTTATCACTACAAAACTTTTGATTTGCAGCCAGCAGGTGTTCAAAACGCAAAAATTCAAGAGTGCAAATTCAACTCCTCCTAGTCATAGTGATTAGAGAGGAGCAGAGCTGCAAGGATTTGTCCGAAAGCAAGCAGGGCAGACTGATTTTTAGATAGAAGCATGAGCTCACCCTGCAGAAGTACAAAGTTTCAAGTGTCTCCTCATACACTTAAAGTACTGTATGTTGGGTTTAATCCCATTCACATGCCTTTAGAAAGTTATACTCCTATCTTGCTGAGCATCACAGAACATAAAATCACTTTTTTTTTAATTATCCTACAAGAGACATTCCTATGACTTAAGGGGGAAAAAAACCCAACATTTTGTAGGATTCTCACTCTTCTGTGATAAATATCAACATTTCTTTAGAATCTCCTCCCAAGCCTTCTCTGATTACAAATGTTTTACAGTGCAGTAGAAGAATCTTGCTAAGCAAATCAATGGAGTTTTTAACATAAAATAATCATAAAATAGGTCATTTTACTTAAAGCTATTTTTTGAGTATAGTCAAAAGGTCAGTCTCAGTATCAGAGAATAGAATTTTTTCTTTCAGACTAATATCTTCACCATCTATTCCCCATAAAAAAGAAAACAGTCTGAATTTTAGTGAGAACTACACAGAACTTTTTCATTCTTTGCTTGATTCAAAACAGAAAAAAAAAAAAGAACAAGAACTATGATCTTGGCAACCAAAATGTCTTCACTGTACTAAAAAGCCCTAAAAGACAGAGTTTATAGTGGTCTCTTCTTCAAAGAAGTGTTAGCAGACATAGCTACACCACACACTGATTTATAGGATCGCTGTTATCTTTAAACCAAGTTTGATGCAAATTTCATGATCAGAACAGGAAGCAACAAACTGAAAGCAGACACTCCTGCTCCAGTCAGCTTTTAATATTCCTTAGCTTTGGTTTCATTTCAAGTGTGTGACTTACATTTATCCAAGAAAGGGGGAAAAAAATTCAGTGTCTTATGGAAAACTGCAAAATGGAAATGTTGAAATGTATAAAACAGCTCACTGGCAGGTCCTCCTGACAGCAAGTCAAACTATTCCAACAGATTGCATCTTTCTTGGAAGGCCAGAAAGTATCAGGCAGTCCTGAATTATTGAACATATTCTACCACATGACTTCAATTAAGAAAAAATACAGTACTAGCTATTACATTTATGAACTTGAAAACTAGCACTGTAAGAAAAAGTTTGCATATTCAGGCCTCTGATCCTGTGATGGAGTCCAAAAGCACAGAATTAAACTCTGATAGCATGCCACTGAATTCCATAAGACTGGGTTGGTAGTGGGAATCATGCTCATTTCAGAGAGGGGAAACAGTTTTATATCCCATAATGCCACATGATTTGAGTACCCTGTTCTCTATGCAGGGGAAACAAGTGTCACTAAGCTTTTTTTTTTTTTTTTTTTAAAAGAGGACAGGAGAGAAAACAAACATGTATATGCTGATCCAACCTAGAAGGGTAAACAGCCTCAGAGACAGGCTGCTCTGAAGTAAGGATAAAACATGAATTGGATTGATCAGTTCAGAACAGGAGCTTTATCTTCAGCCTGTCTCTATTCAACCACCAGATAACTGGCAAACACTTCCAAGGGCAGATACCTGGCATATGCTAGGAACAGCAGCACAGGAATTTGAACCAGGGGAGTTAGCCAAGTAGACTACATACAGTCAATCTCTGTCCTGAAGGTTGTTTAACACAGATAAGAAATTTTTTTCAGCAGGAGAGAATAAAAACCTGATACAAGTTACCAGGCAAGGCTGCCAGCAGAACTGCGAGCAGAGACTTAAGGATAGCCAAATTCAGTGGAGAGGGGGACACGCAGTGGAAGATCTCTTGTTCAACTGAGAAGCCTTCTCTGTCAAAAACCCCAAGAAAATTATTTGTTCCCACAAAATCATTTGAATTTTGACGAGTCAGTATTTTCCCTTATGTATTTTATGTAAAGCAGTCATTTTAAGTAAAGCCTTTACGAAAATTCCCCAGAAGAGCTCATATTAGTATTCCACTGCAAGTTCAAGTTCTGAAAGGCAATACTGCATTCTTCAAGATTTCAAAAGAAGCAGGCCCCTGCAGTTCTTCACGTTACATAAAGTCATTTATAAAAGGGGTTTATATGTCTTTACCTACTGGATGAACCTATAAGGCTGGTTTCCTCATGTTTCTGAAAAGCCAGACAAGATTGTTTTTCTTTCTCTTTTCTTAAATGAAAACTTTGATTCTCATGTAATCCTATCTTTCCATGAGAGAAGAAAGGAGAGACTGGGGGGCAGACGGGACACAAACAACCCAAGACAACAAAAAGGAAAAACAAGTTAAAGTGTTTGCTGTCCTCAAGTCCATTAATACAACAAAACATGGAAACCTGTTTATATCAAAACTGAATTTGTTTATGAAATAAGAGTTTGCATTCCAATATCTACTGACACATGCAAATATCCCATTCAACAGTAAAGCTACTGCAGTACTTCAGTACAGAGTTTAATACAGGGGAATTGCTTTTCAGCTGGCTCTACTACTGGTCATGAGCCTGTAAAATGAGGCCTTCAAGGCAGACTATCACCGTGGGATTATTATTTAAAAACAAAACAAAACAACCAAACCAACACCACATCACTACTTACTCTGAATATGCAGAAAACAGTGAGAATACAGGAAGTTCACAAAGTAACAATTCTGCTTTTGGAAGGGTGGAGAGTGTTGTTCCCTCAGATTCTAATGGAGCCTATAATCTTCACACTTAGCCATTAGGAGAAAACAAAAAAGTGACATTCCAAAAGAACAAATTCTTATTTTTTCGTTATGGGTTTAATTATCCAGTATTAACTGATACACCTCCACTGCAGCAGACAGGGCTGCTTTCACCACAGGTGGTCTTCTTTAAGCACAATGCCTAAGCTCAATGTTCCCTACCACAGGTTAGTAAACACAGGTTTCCCAGCAAAGATAAACAACTCTGCACAAGGCAGTTCAGCTCCCATGCAGCCACACCTTGCACCTGGCAGAGCTGCAGGCACTATCAAAGCAGGCAAAAAAACCACACCAGAAAGCCTGTTTCTCACCTGTCAGGCTGGTTTTAGGTGCATGTGAGGGAGGAGGGTGAGGGAATGACTCTTCAGCACTGGCTCTTCAACAAGTTCAATCAGTCCCCAATGTTTTCAACACGAGTGATTCAACATTTTAAGAGTTGTTTCATTATGCTATGCCTTAATCTACAGCATATATTTGTGACTTCACTGTTTGGACAAAGCTACAAGAAGTTTGGAGTGCATAATTTGTCACAAACATAAGCCAAAGGAAGGAGATTACAACAGCTAGTCACACAGAAAATTGGAAAAACAGGCTTAATCTGGAAGCTGGTGCTGCTATCACTTAGAGTACAGGCACAAAGAAAAGCCTGAAGACTGTAACAGCCAAAGGTTTGAATAAAAATGAGAGGTTGCTGTAGTTCCAGGTTAGATGTCAGAAGAAATGAGAAGATGCACATCCACACAGCCCCCTCATTCCTTGTGACACACCCACTAGGTCTGGTTCCAATTCCACCCTCTTGAGGAATTCAGCAAGCACTGCCAATCAGCCATAGCATTCTATAAACTATCATGAATATTTTGGAACAACTGCCAACAGGTTTATTGACAGTTGATTACTTTAAACTTTTGTTTTGATGCAAGTAGAAGCTTTAATCCCATTTGCCAAACATTGAAAGGTTAAGGCAGATGAGAAGGCCTTACACCGCAGGAAGCAGCTTTTATCTTCTACAAATGTGACTGTCAAAACTTGCAGGGGATTAAAGAGCTCAAATATAATCTTGTTAATACTAAAAAACACCCCAGAACCTACAATCTCAAAAGTGAACATGATTTTAGGATCACAAGCTAAGCACTGTCCAAGTTAACACAGCATCAGGTAATTTTCTGTGTCCTTGTAGCAGCTATTACAATGAAGTTCAATATATTATTAGATCCCATATTGGGATTACAAAATAAAGTATCAAAAAGCCTTGCCTTCTCTCTCCTGAGAGGAACACTGCACACATTACAGGAATGGTTGAAAGATTCAGCTTGGTTTATATACACAAGGGGATGAAACATGAAACATAGCAGTACTGGCTGACAATATACAACAGATTCCATATGTGCGACATTGAAGCGGTTGGAAAAAGTGAATCATCTTGTACAGAATGTGATGAACAGTTTATGGCATTTAAAATGCACATGAATCTGGATTTAGAACTTCACAACAGCCCTCACTCATAGCTGGGCTCTTATTTATGGGAAAAATGTTTTCTTTAAAGCATTTTATTTCCTCCTTTTTTGTAAGTATTATACTTACAAAAAAAAAATACTATTGGGGTAACTGAAGTCATTTTTGTTCTCAGGTATAAGTAATTATTTGCAAGTGCACCTTGCTAAGATACAGCAGCATGCTTTGGGCTGAAGTTAAATTGACACTGTACAGTATCTTGTGGTTTGCGAAAAAAAGAGATTAAGAGCTCTTGCTGTGCATGTTTTGATTAAGTTAGTGCCTGAAGCAAGCAGCAAGTGCAGCTAACTCCAAAGATGAAGCTGATTTTTAAAATGCTGATAGCAGTCCTAGCAAGTAGAGCTCCTTGTTTATAGTAAAGCCTCACTGGAGAAAATGAGTAGTGTTGTGTACCTCAGTGGACTCACTGTCTCCTGTTCTTTCATATCTACCTCAGGGCTGCAGGTTCCTTTTCACCCCCTGTTTACCCTGAGGCTGCTGCCAGGGCCAACTCAGCACCTGGTTGAGCAAGCAAGGCAGGGATGTGGGGCTGTCCACAGAGCCAGTCTCAGGGCATTCATCTGGGCTGTCTCAGCAGCTGTGATCAGTGCTTTGCTCCTGGGCTGTAACTAGTGGGACAAACAGTCAGCAACTAATTTATGCTAACCTGAGAGGAAGGGGAGTTAGACAAATGCTACAGGTTAAACACATGAGGAATTGAATATATATTCTTGCAATTAAATGAGGATGGCTATGTATTATTATTGGAAACGTAGTGATAAATTGGGGGAATAAGTCACTATGGTGGCAGCAAGTTTGTGCATAACAAAAGAATAATGAGGAAAAAATACAGGAATATTTTTTCAATTATAATTTAAGAGGCTATGAAATAGGCAACCAATGAAAGGTGAATAAACTGCTTGATATGGTTCATTCAGAAGACTTCAGTAAAATAAAAGGCTCAAAGTTCTCAAAGGCTCCAGATCTTTTTGAACTTCGGTACTGTCTTCCTAACACATTGACTAGAATGAATTCTGCTCTTCTCGTGCAAGGGAAACAGCCTGTTTCAAAAGAGAGCTAGAACATGTAAGGAAAGAGAATAGATGAAGGAACTTAGTGCTGCTCTAGGATCTTTCGTATTTGTGCCATTCTGGGGCTTATTTAAATAGAAAGCTGCTCTTACTGGGTTGAGTCAAACCTGTTCATAGTGAAGACAGAATACCAGCTACATTTAATTCTAATTAGATCCTTAAAAAAAAAAAATCAGCAGAGCTTCTTTATTGAATGGGCAGCATTACTTTCCTCCTAAACCACATCAGAGCTTGAATAGAAGTTGGTCATGTGGCTAACAAAATGGGACATGTGGGTGAAGAGGGAGAGGAACTGATCCCCTTTGGGATAATGGTTGGAGGTACCTCTGTGACAGCAGCCTCTCAGGCAGAACAGGTACCGCAGCATCAGAGATGTGTGCCCAAGAACAGATGTAAGCAACTCTGACCAGGGGCCCACTGGGAGGAACTGACATACAAAAATCCAGTCCCCATTCAATTCATACTGTGTTCAAACCAGACAAAGCTTGTTAAAACAGATCAGAGAAATGCACCTAGAAACAGAAGTTTGCAAACTGAGAGCCAATGCAACGTTTTCTTAAGATGTGGTAAAAAGCTCCCCAGGAGGTTCTGCAACGCCATCCTGAACTGAATGAAGAAACCCAAGACAAATAACATCAATGGATGAGACTAATGGGGAAACTGAGATGAGAGCACACTGGATAAATGACTCATCCCAACAGACTTCACATGTTCTTTCAGGAACAATTCAGAAATCCCATACAGCTTTTGAACTCAAGCAATTTCAATGCTGATGATAGAATGTTGCTACATCCCACCAAACCCACAACCATTTGCACCTACAAAGCGTTGTTAGGTCCGTATTTTCACAACTAAAGTCTGTTTTGATCTGCTAACTACAATAGCTTCCACATACATAAAAGGCTGCTAAGGACAAGACTTTTACCTTCCAACACCTTTGCAAAGCAGCACTGCACTGAGACTAAAGCAGACCTACAAGGTTGTGGGAGAGTAAGGAAACAAGCTAATTTGTCCTGTTTGTGAGGAGGAAAAAAAACAGAGGGATTGAGAAAATATGGAAGGAGCTTCTACCTTTCAACTAAATAGAAGGATAATAAAGCAAAGTATATTCCCTCCCTTCCTTTCAGCTAGAGCATCAACCAGCCAACAACCCAATCCTGGAAAAAGCAGAATTTCAGGGATCACAGACTTACAGAAGTTACAAATAGACAGGAAATACTCTCTTCTCCTCCTTTAAGGGGAATTTTCCCAAGTACAATATTTTTGGGGATTGCCTGCCACAATCCTTGCAAATACCTGACGCTTCTAAATGATGCCGTGGACTCTGGACACGTTTAGACATTGTTCTCTACTGCCTCAAGCCAAACAACAAAGCTCTCCAGAAATTAATAGTAGATGACATGCATTTGTCCAAGAAGTAGCTTTCTCCACGCTCTCATTCCTGTGCAAGTGTGAATTTATACATTCTATAACTCTTCTAGGAAAAATAAGATTATATTTTAAATATCCTAATTGTGTTATAAAGTGGGTTCTTCCAGAAGGAGGTTGGGGTAGTTCCCCCAACAGTTAAAAACCACTGTTTTTTCATACCATACTGCATCACCAATGTTGAGAGAAGATGACAGATGCCAAACTTCCAACTTGACTTAGATGAATTACCTGATGAGTAGAACATTAGAACATTAACACAAGAAATGGCCAAACTATCACTAAACTGAAGATGACTGGCTTCATGGATGAAAAAAGCTTCTGAATATGGCTCTTTCATCACTTATTTGGAAAGTATCCATCATGTTTGGGATTATCTTTTTCCTAATCAGAGGAAAGGAAATACCTACTTCTGAATCTATAAGCAAGCACACTTCACACAAGCTTCATATCTAACAGAAAATTACCATCACATCCCTGCCTTCCTAGCATTCACCATACGAGACAAACAGAGAGAAAAAGAAAAAACCCAAAACCATTTACTTACTACACCAAAATTCCTCTGATCAACTCAGGCTACAGACATTGAGATTCTCTTCCCCCCAGCCTGCAACTCACCTAAATGTGCCCAGATAGATTTATACTATGCAGCTGGGGTACCCTAACAGCATAGGAACAGCACCTGCTCAGATTTCAAACGCCAAGTACTCAATATCCCAGGTCCAGAGCTAACTTAAATAGCCCATCTTGCATGTTATCATGATTATCCTTCTCTGTATCCCAATTAACTGGTTCTCTTAGCCTTTAACTGGTTCTCTTAGCCTAGACACAGCTATACAAGTTACAGCTCCATCTCTAGCTTACAGGAGATTTACCTTTTCAGACACCACTGGTAAAAGATCTAGAAATTCTTACCTTTGTTGCAGAGCCACTTGTTGACATTAATATTACTTACCGAAGAAAAAAGAATCAGAAAGATAGATATTGCCAGCTCAACAAAACTAATACTACAAAAAAACCAAAGTAGCTAACTAGTACTCTAGATTGGACAAAGGTCCAAGCCCTAATCTTTTGAAACTGTTACAATTAACACTTCTAGCTCTTTCACAAAACACCACTTGAAAAGCCTTCACTCATTTCCAAGGAGATGATAAAAGCAGGCTTATCCAGACTTTGATGATAAGATTAAATTTAAATTCACGAAGAAAGGGAAACACATTATGATAACCCTGAATAGCCAGTGGAGACTGGCAAATGTGTGAATTTCAGGTTACATTCACCCACAGTTTGTACATCAACACTACTGAAAAGTATGCTTATAAACTAGAAAGAGAAGGCATTAGGAAAAAATGGAGAGTAAGATTTGAAGAAAATCCAAGGATCTGCTATGAACATGGAGATGGTCTGCAAGTGACCGAAAATCCAGAATCAAAGCATGACCCAATACTGATTACCTACAGTGCATCTGCTCAAGGTGCCCAAAGATTTTTGACAAAGGTTAGTAACTTGTAGGTTCATTGTGAAGATGCAGATTCACAGACAACACTAACTGGTAGAGGTATGTATAAAGCGGTCATTAGTATGCAGAGTTTCCAGGCAAAACATTTTTATTTGTTTTAAAGAGGAAACTAGAAGGAAGAGAATGGTTAAGTAACAGGTAGAAGATTTAAAAAGAAAAAACCTTATTTGAATTAAGTGCCTGTCTCTCAATTAGATATACATTTATCTGCATGAAACTCTGCTGCTAGTTCAGGAGAGAGGAAAAAAACCCATCTCATCCCTTTTAAAGATTATTGGTTTTTCTGAAACTGAAAGACTCCAGAATTTTTTACCTAGTAAAAGCCCTTAGAAAGAAGAAATGTAGAGATAGGTAACAAAAATCAAGGCACGGGAAACATCTTGAATGAGGACACTTGAAAAGAATGAATCTCTTTAGCTCATCGAAAGATGAATAAGACAGTACAGAATAAAAGGAAACAAACTAGTGAATTACATAGTTAATGTACTTCAGAAACATTTCTTGCATTATGAGTACTGAATATTCACTTTAGAAAAGGGGATGAATTCTGAGCTGGAAAAAGTAACACCTTTCAGCAGTGCATAGCTGACTCTGTCACAAAACATCACTGATGTTTATTGCTTCACTGGACTCAGAAATGGGTGAGATGATTCTATTAATAGCAACATCCACAGTTCTAAAATAAGTATTACAAAATAGCCAGAGCTTTGAATGTGATATAACCTCTTCAGCTTTGGAATGGGAAGAACTTTGGCCTTTTGAAGGTTAAATGAACTGTCGTAGTAGTAACTGTAGTATAACTGGTAGTACATTAACAGCATTGCTAAAACCAGGCATTTTAACAAATGATACCTAAATATTTTAAATTTTTATATTTATTGCCCTATTAATGACCAGACTGAATGCCAATACAGTCTGATTTTCCAGCAGTACTCTTCTTTTCAGTCTGTGTATGCAGTATCCATCTCCTTTAGCAGAATAAAGGAGGAGATGGATAATGTGAGATGTTTAAAATATTCTCTATGTTCACTTCTCTAGTACAAGGGCAGAAAGTGGAAATTACTGGGGGAAAAAAAGAAACTATTCCATGTCCCACTTTATTATTTATTCCCTGTATTGTCTAATCTCTTCCAACTTCTGCTCAACAATGCAGTCTGTCTGACAGCAGTTGGCAGGCACAACAGCACACTAGGCATGACGCTGTCTTGCTATCTAGAGAGAAATTCTGCTCTGTGATGTGATCTTGGTGCTCTTCTTTCCTTGCACCCCTCCAGGGTGAAGAGGGGAAAAATCTATGAATATAGCAGATGCACCAGATAAATTAGTAAAGAGCTTCTTGAACAGACTTATTGGTGGACAAAGGTTACCATGGAAGTGCATTGCAAGCAATTAAAAACTTAACATAGATTTGTACATGTTTCTTTACAAAAGGTATTCTTACTTTTATACTCATCTAAAAGTCCAATTCTTACAAGCCCTACTATAGGTGGCTAGAGATCTTGTCTATGCATTTAGTGACTTCATACTTTGTAGATCACTAATGTACTGAAACGTGTTTGCTAAGCAGTAAATCTCCTCGAAGAGGGATTACTGTTATCAACCAAAGGTTGAATATGAGAGACCCTAAAGAAGTTCAACACCCTTCCTGTGAATTTAAACTAAACACATACTACATTTCAGACTGCTCCACTGTTTGCTCTTTAAACGAAATGGCAGATGGATAGTTCTCAGTCAAAAATGATGGAGGCATGGGAAGCAAAACTACTGACTGATATTTAGGACTATGCTCTTGATAAATGAAAGTTTATTAGAGCATAGAGGAAAAGATTTGTCAGTGTTTTCCAACAAAAACAGCTGGTACTTTTGAGTTCTACTTATCTCATTGCACTTTTTCACATTGAATGTTGCGAGATTCAAGGAGTAAAGACAGTTCCATGCCAGATCATCATTAAAGGTATTCTGTTTCTATAAGTTTATCACTAGAACATACTGGAAAAATAACATACAGATTATATTAGTTTAATTTATATTATTATACAGTTTATGTTAGTTTATATTATTTATCTATGCCTTGACATCAGGTCAATTCCAGTATACTAACTCACCTATATTCTCCTTGCTTTGTGCTAAGTTTAAACAAATCATTTTGCTCTTCTCTCAAAACCCTCTTAGATTAGGGTAGACACTTTCATTTACTGAATTGTATATATTGCCAACCATATTGACATAGGGACAAAATAAGAGCAATTAAAACCTGTAAACTTTACTGAAACTGAAATATGCTCTCACTCTGATGCAGTGACAGCTTCAGCTAAAAACAGACCAAGCCAAACAGATCATCTGTAACTTTCTTCTACTGCGTTCATGCTAACAGATGGCCCTGTGCCACAGGGAACAATTTCCAAATGCATGCTATTACATACATAAAGAAACACAGAGCTTTAAATGATGAATTTATACGTAACTGGGAGCAAGATAATCTTGTTGCTCTTGTGCTATTGATGGCCATAGTTTCTTCATTCCTAAGACAAACTGTAGATTATACAAAAATGTAAATTATCATATGTCCTGACTGATAGATTTTATATTGGATATTCCTGTCTTCATATAGAGGTCTCTAGAACATGGGCCCTGCAGGCTCACAGATCTTTATTCCTAGAGTAATCTGTGCACATGTGAACACATTCAAGTAGAAACAGTAGGGAATGGTTAGACACATACTATTCACTTTTTATGAATAGCTGTCATTTTCAGAATTTTCAGCTTCCTGATATTTATATAATGTTTCACTTATCTGCGTCTAAAACCTGATTAAATAGGGAACTAATGACATAAATATATCCTTAGATCATTAAAAAAAGTCACTGTTAAGAAACTTCTTGCCATGCTCAATCCCTGATACCCTCTGGTGAACTGTGCATAGCAAAGTGTCGTGCACCTCTCCCTTGCAGGTGGTGCAGTGCTACTCACCAGACGCAGCCGCTGTGGCACCACGCTCTCATCTGGCTTTCCTGCTTATTCTCTCCCTGCTGGTTTCATTCTATACTGTGCAAGAAATTTTGCACATGTCTTACAGAGAGAGTATTTGTTCAGGCTGGCGAAAAGGAGGCTAACAGGAATTCTAATAACTGCCTACAACTATTTGCGAAGGCATAAGAGCCAAACTCTCCTACATAGTGCTACACAATATAGCAAGGGCAATGACCACAAATTGCAGCTCTGAGGGTGCAGACTGGACGTTAGGAAAACCTTTTTGACCAGGAGGGTAGTGCAGCACTGAGATAGGCTGACAGACAAGTGGTGGGACTTCTATCTTTGGAGGATTTAAATACTTAGCTAGGCAAGCTTCTCTCAGTCTTCCTACCAACATTTTTCTGACTCTATCATTCTTCAGATGCAATTGAATCTCAGATCACCATGAAAGTAATGCAAAAGTACTACAATAAGAACCATATCAGATCTATGGAAATAATCATAACCACTGTCTTGAAAGATTCATAGAATTCGTCATACATGGGCTGATTAAGCTTCGTAACAAGTCTGGATGGCATGTAAGTATAAAATCCATTTCATAGGTAAGAACTGAAGTCACCAGCTAAGCATTATGAGAAGAGTAAAGCAAGCAAAGGCTCTGCAGTCTTGAACTTGTGTTCTAGCCAACAGAATAATTTACCATAGAAGAGAAGCAATCTCCAAAACCCTCTGCCGTGTTCAATGAGCTGCCCAGAAGGGGGGGTTGGTTACCTGCCCAATCTCAAAATAGAATAATTATCATCATCATCATCATCATAATCTGATTTTGAGGCTTCTAATCATTGCTGCAAGTGCCCTTTTACCAAGCTTTTTACCTTCAGGACAGGTTCAAGAGATGCACTTGGCACCTTCGGTTACTCTATAAGCTAAACAGACCAAGTGATTAATGTGGAAATAAATTGCAAAACCTCATGTGAACTCCTGTTATTCCTTTCCTTCGGAAATATTTTGGATTTTATCTGCTATTAAATCTTCATGTATACACACCTACAAAATAGTTTTATACAGGAACAAAAATAAGATACAGATTGTCTCAATACTTAGTGCCCCTCCTTGAATCTTAGTAGCTACTAGCCACTCAGTTTAAGTGAAAGAGGAAGAACTGCAAGCCTAGATGTTATATCAGAATATGCTTTTCCACACTTAGGATTGTAAACAGCATTCTACATGACGTTTTAACCACGGAGAAAAGAACACAACACAGTTTAGACGGAATTTTTAAGAGGAAGAGAGATGAAGCTGCTGTGGTTTTCCAACAACAGGCCAGCCTGGGCACTCCAGCCACAACTCGTTCAATCTGAGCAACCACATGCAGCCAGCAAGACATATGTTTCCTTGAAATTGCCAGGAATGCAAGCAATGCTAGACAAGTCTAGACTGATCGCAGGATAAATGCAAGAAGCAAAGAAGTGGATCCAACTGTGTGGTGGATGACATTTGCCTGGCAAGGGAACAGTTACAAGTGTTCAAGTCCTGGAACGAGGAGGGAGGGAGAAAGAAATCATTTTCCCAGAAGTGCACTTGGTTCCAGAGGAGACTTCACCTCCCATCAGTGGTGAAATTCAGCTTAGCTAAGTTTGCTCTCCTCTTTGTTAGACAAATACATCGCCCTCTTTCTTAACACAAGTATGTGCAGATCAGGTTGAAAAGCCAAGTCCCAAACACAGCTACTGCACAAGTCATGCAAATCAATCTCACTGAAATCTTTCTGCTTGTACTCAGAACACCAGATTATGCCCTTAACTGTTGCTCTCCCCATCTTTTGTAGGCACGTACCTGACGCCCCTTCAGTTATCTAAAACTTATTTGCACAGATCCCATTCTCTGCCTCTCTCACTTCCTGAACATCCTAATGATACCCTCTCTTATAAATTAAAAATAAAAATACAGCTTTAATAAATTCTACTTAAAATTTATAATGCTACTCCTGCCTTCAACAAAGTCCTGCTCCTTGATCTAAATCCTACCACTGTTCAGTTTACTCCCAATGATGCTGTTCAAATTGCCCAACTTAATTCATTACCTATAATGAAGGGCAGATGTCAGTCCTGGACAACTGGCCAGCCTGGTGGCGCACACTTAGATTTCTTTTTGACTTATATGTATGTATTTCCTTCTTGTGGAAACGGGGAATGGGTCAGAGGGAAAAGGGAGGAGGGCTGTACACACCCAGGTCTGCAAGCCCAGTACAGACAGACCTAGCTCTCTTATTAGTACTTTCCTTCTCAGCTTCAAATGTTCTTCCAGTCATTAGCAGTCTTTTTGTTTGAACTAATCAGTATCTCTTGTTCATTCCCTTTATATCAACCTGATTTTTAGAGTCTGCTGCAATGCTGCAACATTTACTTCCCTCCCAAAGTTTACTTAAAATTAGAATACATACATAGGTCCTAGCTATTACAATACAGCCTCACCTGCTTTGTGGAATTATTAATTTTTTTTTTTTTTTATTTGGACGAAGACCTGTATGATAACATCTTAGTATTGGCAAGTACCTACATTCAAAAACCATGAGTCAGGTCACAATACATTTTATGATTGGCTTAAAAAATGATAGGTTTCAAAAAATGAATTTTAGGCTTCCTTTAGATGACAAATATATTTTCTTCCTTTTATTTTAATATGAGGGTAAAAGGCTTTCTCAGATTCCTATGCCTGTCTTTGAGAAAACACTAAATGCCTTGAGACTCCTAATAATGTTGCAAGAGTTACAACACACTGCTGTTTCCTGATACCCTTATGCACTGTTTATGTGTAGAAGTTAAAATGTAAAATTTGTAAGATTCATTAATACTTCTAATTTACATTTTTTATTAAAATTGCCTGTAATTCACTAAAAACTTAGCTCTTATTAATGATAGGGCTCATGCTGTGCCCATTTAGTATCGATACTTGCAATTACTATGAAAACAATTTCCACTTTAAGAGTACACAGGTCCAAACCCTGCCTGTGGCAACATCCACTTAAGTCAATGAGATTAAAAAATGCATATCTGCAGGCAGAATCTGGTTCATTGCCATGTCTGTGTCTCATGCAGCACCTGAATGCTCCCATGAAGAGTTAAATGCGTATTACTCTGACTTCAGCAAGTGTTAAAATCTGTAGAGGCTGAGTTTTCTTCCTTTTCTGTAATGCTTTTACTGTGAAATTTGGTTAAGTGATCATTAAAATACTTAAACTTGCGTAAGAATTCAGTAGGAATAACAATATTGTGTTCTTCTATTAGACAGCCTTAGAAGGAGCTAACACTTACATGCATGGAGACATATCAAAATAATAAACAAAGATGATGAATTTCCAAATGGTGTACAGAATAAGAGCCTTTGTAGTGTGTGCTAGTCTTCATAAAATTTCAAAAATTCTTTTCAGATGACCCAGTTCCTGGATTTGAATGTTTATGTGTACATATTTGGAAGCGTACATATGTACATGTGCACAAATTTATATGGAGAGAAGTGTATCTGCACAGCAGGCTTGCTATTTAAGTGAGA
>NW_009191330.1:0-8492 GCF_000690835.1 Fulmarus glacialis | reverse complement strand
CAGGAATGCTGTGGTTTGCTCCATGGGGAGGGCAGCAGAACCATCTTATACATGGATCAGAGTCTAGAGCTGTTTATTTACATGTGTCTTTTGCAGAACAGTGTCATACAGAAAGATAGCGTCCTCACTGGTGGAGCTGTTTGTCAGTCAACTTTTGCTGCAAATGGGTAAGTCTCCTTGTGTGTTTGGACACTAATAAGAAATAAAAATGCTAAGTAGCTTATTTTACTTTACAGATCAGATGAAAATGTGATTTTTTCATTCCTTACATTCTAAATATTTGATGTTGTTTGAAATAAGCTGAGAGTGAGCAGTTCTCTTGGGAGAGCAAACAGGCATATTTTCTAATTTACTCTTAATGATTTGTGAGCAATTAAAGATTTGTGCTTTTTTGGATGACAAGGTCAGTAACCAAAGTGACAAAATATATTATTCCTCTAAGCAGTACAAGTGGCTACTTTTCAAAATAGTGTCTTCTTGTAGGGCACTTTGACCTTGTTTTGGATTTTGTTTGTGCAATGAAATCCTAGTGCTGCCATTTTAACCACACACTCCTGCAGATTTCAAACAATGGTAAGTTTTCTGTGGCCAAGTCCTTATTACCCCTCTTTAATAACAAGATTTAGGCTCCCATATTCGTATCTCTAGCAGAGTGACTGGTTAGAAGTTGTTTTCTTATGTATTTGATTTGTAAAGCTGTATGTTTAGGGGGTTGGGTTGCAATTGTTTTGGCAGGATGGTAAGCAACATACAGGTTTATTTGTAATGTATTAAGTCCTTGACATACTGTACTGTACTTCAGAGGCTCCACGATTTATTTTTTGTTGCAGCTTGCCTTTAGTCCCTGCCAACTTATTTCCTTTCCTCTTCCAAACAAAGCTAGGGTTGTCAAATCCTAACATTAAAGAATTTTAATAGCTAGATCCAGTTATGCAACTAATTTTTAATTTACCATTGTCCGTACAACTTTTGACTAAATAGAAAAGCTCTGCAAATGGGCTAAAGAGACATGACCCACTAGTCAACAACATCAAAATACCCTCCTGACTTAAAGGCCCCTGGACTCAATGCTTTTGCTACCATCATCCATAACCGTTTTCTGAAATACTGCTTTTAATAAGTTCTCATAATGAGATCACAGCACTGGTAAACAGCTTTGTCTGATCCAGTAATAACATTTCCAGGGGCAGCACTACAGTTTGTCTTGGCTAGTTTTTGCCAGAAATTTTTATTGGTTTTCTTAAATTAATTACAACATTAATACAAAAAAAGCATTTTCCAAGAGAGCACACAAAAGCGGGGAGGACACAAGAGTGGGGAAGAAAGGCAGGGTAAGCTCCTTCTTTTCATTTACTGTCATCTCCACAGATTTGCAGGTCCCGCAGATCAGCATGGTAAACAAAAATTTGAATTAATATATCCTATATATGTTTGCTTTATAAACCATGGAACATAGCTCCCTGACATGTTGAGCTGTTTATGCCCAAGTCTTTCAGTTGTTTCAGCAAAGCCTTACTGCAGCTAACTAAAGGCATTCATTTTCAGGAATATTTTTTGACTCGTGCTTCTTTTGGTTTGGAGGATGACAGCGGGATAAGAGGCATTGGAGGAGTATGCCAGCTGAGATGGAAGTGGGGAATGAGAAAAAGGAAGTATCTTCAGATCCCTCAAGGTTTCCTAAGTTTGTCAGAACTCCTTTCAACCTCCTTGTTCTAGGCTGAGCAAGCCTAAACAAGGACTTCAGTTCTCAAGGAGTTAAGGATTGTTGAGAAGCTGCTGCTCATTCTTAATCTCACCGTGTTCCTTTGAGGGGGAGGAGGAAATGTTCCCAAGGCTGGAGTGGGAAGGGGTATGTGAGTAAGGTTGTTTACCAAGGACACACTAAGGTTTGTAAGGATCTGAGATACTTTTTATGAGTATACCAGGGCTCTCAGGGATGAAAGCAAAGAACTCGCTAACACCTGCAGAGGGGAAGGAGAAGGGGGACAAAGCTGTGAGAACCTGTGAGATGTGCTTCAGTGGTTGTTAAGGTAACTAATGAAATGATGTTCTACACTGGGCATGGCAGCTCCCTTTGTGTGGACTTTTAAAGAACCGTAAGAGAGGAAAAGTCCATTTCACTCTCTACTTTCTCATCGTTTTCTCCATTCTTCCCCTCACAGAGCTGTCCAACAGTGGAACTGTTCTACAGCATACTTCCTAAGGTCCACATCATATTCATATCATATTCATCTGGATTTTGAGCATTAGCAGAGTGTGATTTTGCTCCAAAAGACACACAGATTTATGGTAAATTGAATGGTATTCCTGTCTCTCTGTCCCTAACACTATGTGCAACACATGATAAGGCATGGATGCTTCCCAAGCAAGCAGTTTAGGAATCTCAGCTCCAGATTTCCAAAATTTCCAATGCTGAGCATTTACTGTTGTGTTTCACGTTACCTTTGAACTCTGCAGGCCCTATTTTACAGAATTTCCTGTAAGAATTTTTAACTCTAAATAAACAAAATACGAGTCTCACTTTAGTATTTCTGCAAAGCTTTTTTGCTTGTCAGACCTTATGTTGAGAAAAGGTAACAAACAATGGAAGGATAAAAGCTGCAGCATGGGAAGCTCTGTGGATGACAGCTCTATGAATTGCGGGCAACGTTTTACCCTTCACAGGAACTGCTAGACAAAGTATTACAAATGACTGTTTTTTTAAAACACACACATTTATAAGTTGACCTTTCAATTACCTAAAGCTGCATGCTAATTTTCCCCATGCTATTGTACCTGGTAGGTACTGATGGAAGAAACACATGAGGTTTCTGCCATCAGTGCTCTTTTAAGAATGCTTTGAAGTCCATTCTACTCCTCCCTAAGTATTTGGCAACTACTGCCTCTTCATGTGAAAAACTAATATGGAAAAAACATAGCTCAAACAGGAGTACATTCACTCTCAAACAGTGGGTTTTTTTGCAGCCAGAGGAAGCAATGACTGGGGCAATTCAGCATCCATCCTGCTGGGAGACAGAAACTAAGAGAAATGTAACAACCTACAATCTACTTTTTAGGTAACCACTTTCAAAAAATATAATGGGCAAATTGCAATGGAAGGGTTATTCTCTCACTCACTAGAGAAGAATGGATGAGTGAGAGTTCACTGTCTTATTAGACTTTAACGCACCTCATATCTTGAGGAATATATAAGCCATCTGCTGGTACTGAAAAAAACAGGTCTAAGCTTGCTAAATAAACTGACTTTCATTCTTCTAATTCAGATGCAAAACTGGAAGTGTCTTACTAAAAACTTTGTAATATAAAATCACCTGAAAAGAGACCGAGTTTGTTAGGTCATCTTATACAAACTCCTTATACAAATCCCTTATACAAACCCATGTGTTACTTTTTACAGGTATAATGCGTAAGTCACCAGGTCTAATAGTGGTAACCATCCTATATTCCAACACAAGAAATGGAGTAAATAGGAAGTAAAATAAAACTAACCAGGAATGAAAGGAACCACTATTGGAAGAGAAATGTTCCTTTATCACCACAGCCCCCAAATGCCTTGTCCGAATGGTTTAATGATATCGCTAATGATATTATCACCACAGTGGTGAGATACAGACTGGAGAAGTGGCCAATACAGTGGATGGAAAATTGGCTGAATTGCCAGGCTCAAAAGTCTGTCACCTGTGTTGCAATGTCCAGCTGGCAGCTGATGACCTGTGGCATTTTTCAGGGGCAATATTGAGACCAACGCTGTTTAATGTCTTTATTAATGACCTGAATGATAGCATGGAGTGCACACCCAAGAAGTTCACAGACTACAGCAAACTGGGAGGCATGGTTGATAAGTGAGGTGGCAGGGCTGCTAATAAGAAGGACCTTGACAGAATGCAAAAATGGATTTACAGCAACTGCATAAAGTTCAACAAAGTTCAAAAAGTGCAAAATCCTGCAATATGGTCTGAATAATCACAAGGAACAATATAAGCTGGGCACTAACTGGCTAGGGAGCAGCTTTGCAGAAAAGGACCTGGGGGTTGTGATGGGCAAGTTGAACATGAGCCAGCAGCGTGCCCTTGCAGCAAAGAAGGTTTACCTCATGATGGCCTGTGTTAGAAAGAGTTGCCAGTAGACTAAAGGATATGGTTATTCCACTCTACTTGGCACTTTTTAGCCCACCTAGGGAATACTGTATCAGTTTTGGTCCTCCCAGTTCAAGAGAAACATTGAAATATTGGAGAGGGTCAAGCAGAGGGCCACTAAGACGATTAGAGGGTTGGAAAACTTCACTTCTGAAGAAAGCTTGAAAGAATTGGGTTTGTTCAGCCTAGGGAAGAGAAGTTTCAGGGAGGATCTAATCATGGTCTTCCAATACCTAAAAGACAGTTACAGAGAAGATGGAGATACTCCCTTCACAAGGATGCATGGCAACAAGACAAGAAGTGACAGACACAAGTTGCTTCATGGGAAATTCTGTCTGGCTAGAAAAAAAACTGTGAGAAACAACTGTGAGGTTGCCCAAAGAAGTGGTGGAATCTACCTCATTGGTAATACTCAAGACTCAGCTAGACGGGCTCTTGGATAACCTAATCTAAGGTCCTGCTTTCAATAGAAGGTTGGCCCAGGTGATCTCCAGAGGTATCTTCCAACCTAGACTTTTCTATCATTCTATATGTGCAAGCACTTCAAAAACAACTAATGGGTGAAAATGAAGAAGATTCATAATACTGTTCATACATATCATGGAAAGTATATTATTTGTCCCTTCACGCTGCCCGTAAATCATTAAGGAAACTTTTCCATAAACCGATGAAAAAGACAAGCTATTTTTAAATTGGTATTTTATTACAAAGGAAAACTGAGCGATTTAAACTTCTAGTCCCATTTATTTTACTAATGATACATTATGTCTGAAAGGCCTTATGGAAGTTAAAAGTTTTCAACTTCCTATCGAATGCTAAATTAAGGCCTCTATACCCTTGTTCAGATCCCTAGATTGAAATCAGTTGTGCCTGCAAGTAGTCCTGGTTTTATTTTGTAAGTACATAGTTTTGGGGCTTTCAGCTTGCAAGCCTCATTTCCTGATCAATGGCAATGAGCAAAATCAAGGCTCCAACTTTTAGCCTTGCTTACAGGATACATACATCCATATCTCTCTTCCTAGCAGATTAAGAACAATTTATTCAATAATAATGGCAGCACAGCCATACAAGCCTACATTTGAACTAAGCTTCATTGATGAAACCTCTTACCGTTCAGCACTAGCTCATCAGTATTACTTGTGTCTACATGGCTGAATATTGGCAGTAGATGTTAAGTTTTTTTTGAAAAGTAAGCATGAAAAGAGTCTGGTAGTGTTGTATACTCTGAATTAATAATCTGGACGATTCTTACACAGATTCTTGAAGAAAAATACAGTGTCAGTTTTGTTATTGTGCTAAAAGTCTTTCATTGGTAAATTGGTTTTCATTGTGACAAACTAGTAGATCGGTGTTACAAGGATGCCTATAAAGGATGTTGCCTTACGTTCCTCTTACTAGGAGTTTTGGCATAGTATTTCCACTTTGAGAGAGATCAGATTACAGCCTATCTAGGCAGAGATATTTTTATCAGAAGCAGTTTAAGATTTAGATAAGTAATTACTCAATTACCCCACTGACCAGCAGCTCCCTCAGTTTGAAGGCTTCTCTTTCTTGGAGTCACCGCCAATCATGAGGTTCCTTTCTTGCACGTTCCCTCCTATTCCTGTTCAGATAAATCCAAAGATCTTGTTAGCCTGTGTTTTTACTTACAACCTCTTATTGCACAGCAGAAAGCATGCCCTGATCCCTTCTAGCTATGTAAATACTGAACTTGTTTGCTAATTTTGACAGATACATAAGGCATAAACTGTAGCTACGTAATCACTAAATGTAAAAAAAAACCCCAACTTATTATTCCACTCCTTATACTACAAATTAATGAGACCAACACTTATACCACTGTCCCATTTTACGTATCTGCAAGTTGTCTGTAAGCTGTTTCACATCAAACTTTCAATGTTCAGTGCACACACATATGCCAGTAAGATCAACATTTGAGCCTGTATTTCCATTATACAGTCTCTCTTGGTCGTGATGGCTACTCAGCCTGCACTTTCAGACCTTGCTCTGAAAGTTACTCATAAAAGGGAATTATAACTACTGGAAAAAAGGCTTATCTCAAATATACAGCCAAATTGTGTCCACTGTATAACAGCTGGTAGTGGGAAGTGGGATCGATACATCTGTTCATTTATGAATTCTGGCTGGTTTCAAAGATGCAGTCTAGGATACGGCAAGACAAGCAGGAAGAACTGGCATGGAACGGTGTCTTGTGTTTGCCCACTATGAATTCCATTGTCAGTAACTTTGCTTTCAAATAGCTTATCTCTCAAGATAAGCTTACCAAGGTAGAAGGGGGTACTTGGATATGCCACCTTTTCCTTCACACCGACATCCTTCACGCAAATGAGGGAATGAGAAGACAGGAAAAAGGTCGACACCACTTTCAGATACTTAGCACTGCATTAAAAAAAAAAACCACTCAAAGCACATCAGTCCAACACAAGTCTGAAATGCAGAACCTGGATAATTTGTTTCCAGGAAAAGCCTGAAGCCATCTGGCAGTGTGTTGGTATTGCTTTAAAAATATTTATTCTTAGCTTCTAGCTAAGATAAAATATGGATGACAACTATACAACAATTAAAAACACAAGTAAGAGAAATTGAGGGAGAAGAAAGGAGACTATTTTTATCAGTAGATGTTTTCTTATAGGGACAATATTATACACTTATTAGCAAGCAGTGCCTTTAATGCAGTACATGATGAAGTAGAACAGTCAATTTTCCTCTTTCTAGTCACTTAAGTTGTAAGCAACAACATCTTCTGTTTAAAAATCAAGTGTTCTGTTTCATACCACAATTCCACTGGCAAACTTAGCTCTGTACGAGGGGAATGTTTTAAGTGACTTCAGCTCTAATGCTTCAGCCCACTGGAAGTCAGGCTGCTTATAACTATAGTGGTTGGCTCAGCTGAGGTACCGCTTTCTTTCCTGAAGTCCCTGGGAATCGACAGGCAGGGCTGCCTCCTCCACTGATACTCCCAAGCTTCTTGCTTCTGCTCTTTCAGCCCCAAAGCTATGAGCATCTCCCCTGAGAGCCACTTTGAATTCTTGTTTCACTCCAACCACAAGGTAATTACCAGAAAATAGGTGATGGTACAAAGGAAGCAGCCACTACAGGTCTTTGCCAGTCCCTCTACCCAGAAACTTGGAATATATGAGCATATAGAAACCTAAAGTTTTAGTGAACAGTGGGGACTGTTTATGGCACTGGATATTCTTGTGTATAAGCCCGAAGTGATTTATGAACACAAGATTTTTTTGACATTTGGCAGTTGTAGCAGAGCTAAAGCTAATATCAGAGTGAAAATGACTCTGTAAGAGGGATAATCATGCCACCGAATGCCATTTACTCTGGTTGAATTGCTTGTAGTGTTTGGTGGAGTTGGTGGCGCTTAGACTGCCGAAGCAACTCTTTCAGTGTTTCTCTAATTTTGGTTTTTAGCAATGCATGAGATTCCTAACAGCTGTACATGGCCACTAATGTTGCACTTCAGAAGGGGTAAAGGTACAATGAAGTAAGGTCATGCTACTAGTTTTTGAGTTGTTAATCAACACAAGTGTTATGCTCAACATAATAGTTGCTATATGTGTGAAGACTTTAAGAATAGGGATGGTTTGCTGGAATTCACTACAGTTCTTACGGAACAGGTAATCTCTGGGATTGGGAAACACTGCCCATAAACTTGCATGTATAGTCTGAATCCAGAGTATCATGATTTAGTTGATTTTTAGGTAACATCCAAAACAAATGTTAACAGCAACTTGTGCCAAACTGTAACAGAAGGTAAGACGCAGAAGAAAAACATAAAGCAGACAGCTTCACACTGGAATAGTCAGATTTCCTCACCAACTTTACACAGTGGTAAGAACTAATCCTGAACAGCAGGCGAGACCTTTTGGCCCTCTGAGCAAGCAAAGAGGCTGTACCAACACCAAAATCTGCAAGGCAGCCAAAAAGCTGAATTAGTCTTCATTCTGCTTGTGAGTAGGAGTAAATAGCATCACCCAGTTGGCGATGGTCATTATTTTATCTACTTTGTCATGTATTTTGTGAAAACTAAGGTGAAAATACACAGCTTGTTACTGATGCTTGCTAGCAGCGATGGTGGTTAGTGAACCTCCTCAGGAGAGAGGAGGTTCGTGAGGTGCGAGCAGGTACCCCTGGGGCTCACCTGAGCTGCCCGGAGATGGCTTTATAAACAGAGGTTTCCTCAGCTCTCCACACACAAGTTTTTCTCCTTGACGAAAAAGCCAAGACTCCTGTGAGCCGAGCCTCGGTGGCGCAACGCTCCCGGCCAAGGAGGCTCTGGTTTAACATGGCACTCGCTGCCGAGACGGCGAGCCGGAGCCGTTC
>NW_009191329.1:48561-55274 GCF_000690835.1 Fulmarus glacialis | reverse complement strand
CAAGTGCAGGACCCGGCACTTGGCCTTGGAGCACCTCTCCTTATGCACTGAATAACTACCCTTTATATAGGATCTCATCACAACCTTACATATTGATAGAAATTCTGTTAGTCCGCTAGAAGTTTGAGGACGCTTTCTTATGCCTGCACTCACAATTGCACCTACATATGGTTTCAGGAAGCCTAATGTAACAGTCAGATTAAGTGCTTTTTTGCCTGTGGCTATTTTACTGGAAATCCTGGTAATGAAGACCTCAGAATAAGCATTTGTGTCAAAAAAAGCATGTTTTCAGTGCTTCCACTGTGGAAAGGGATGAAGTAAGGGTCTGTGTTTCTCTTCTATTGTTGATTATTTATTGTAGTTCTCACTAGAGGATAGAGGACTAAGCTATTCTGTCTCAAAATGTCAAACCTTAACCTTTGTGCAAACTTTCTGAAGTTCAGCAAGCTATGTGAAAATGGGCCACTGTGATTGAATAATGTTAATGTGAAAATAGGTAACTCCCACACAACACTGTATTTCACCATCTGCAACACGGCTTGCTCTGCAATGGTTTCACAGGTCTGTGACGCTTGTGCTGATTTTTGTGGTGGTTCTTCTATTTATAATTACAACTGTACTTAAAGAAACATCTGTATAGAGATAAATAGTACATAACATTGGTACGTAGATGCAGATGCTAAAAACATAATTATGCTTTTGTGCTGAGCATTTCGTTGTCCATCATTACTTTCAGGGGCAGATTCTCATCCTACCACAGGAGCTTGCTTTCTTTTCTCCCAGGTGGGTTTTCTTGCATCTGGTTGTTTTAATGCGCATTTTGTGACCGTGTGATTCACATCACTCTCTAACAGTGACCTACCCTTCTTATCACCCTGCTGCTCCACACGCTCTAATGTTCTCTGCCAATTCCACTGTTAAAGATTTCTAGCATCACAGCTTCTTCCTCACACCCCTTTCTCCTCCTCACTGTGAGCTGATCTGCTGCTCCCTCCTTATCTACCAAACCTCTGTTGTCATCCTCCTTCTCTTCCCTAAACCTCTGCTGATGTTTTCTCTCCTCTTATGCTTGTGCTCCTGAAGTTTCCACACAGCACCTGGGGCTGGCTCTTCCTTATCCCTCTCTCTGAACAAGTGCTAGTCAGGGGTTCTAAGCTGGCAAGTGCAGCAAAAGCTGTTGGTCTGCTGTCACACACTGTACGTACCTTGCCTGTTGTGCTGATGCAACTCACTGAATGAAAAATGCCTCCACAGTGACAGTCTGGATTTAAAAAAGAAAACAACAACAAACAAACCCCAACAACCCCCCAAAACAACCCACTTACTGGGAAGCATTTTTCACTAAGAACTAATACTTACAATCTTTGCTCAGTCGGCCCCATTTACTACTGGATTCTGCTTTGAGATTCATCAGCAAGCTGGTTTTCAATACACTTAATATGTGTCCTTCTTGGGTTTTTTTCTCCCTAATAGAAGGGTTTATTTTTAATTGGTAGAAAAACTCAATATTTGCAATCTTACTAGTTTGTAAGAACAGCTTCCACTTATGGCCAACCCCCATGCATCTATTTCTTTCTTCGTGGTCCCAAATTAACCCAGAACTAGTGTCGGACCACTTGGCCTAGGCTTCCTTGGACCATCTCTCATACCCTCTTTCATGTTTTACTACTGGAAACATACTGAAGTTCATTGCTGCTTTCAAATGTACTCGTTTTGCAAGACTCTTAAAACTAACATTAGTTGGTCTAGTCCATCCACAGTGTCACAAGAAAGGACAACATCCTCCTGGTTTCTTTCTCATGTAGCCTAGAATAGTCCACTCTACCAGAGTAGCCACATTATCTTCTCCCCAAGGTCAGTTTAAAGCCCCTGGGCTAACCCAATGAGTTTATTGTTAGGTGACTGCAATGAGCAGTGCTGAGCCAGAGGATCTCAAACTCTCCGTCCCCACAGTGCTCCTATCCCATGCTCTCCAAACACCTCCCGTGTAGCTCTGTCCCAACCATCTGCTCCCCCTTACATCTGTAGCCTCATCTTGTCTTCTTCAATGGGCAGGAAGGTTATAAATAGGCAAAAAGATAGACAAAGTGGCCCAGATTCCTCAAAGACCTCAGCATTCACAATTGAAGCCAGAGCAAATGGTCTGCTTTTAGTCTCTTTTTATTTGGAAGTGCCTGGCCTCAAAATACTTAACTATCCTCAAAATGGAGTCTAAAGGTTGCAGTGGGTCTATCTACGGATATGACCCAAATCTGGTGGTGAATACTTATGAAAATCTGACCCAATTCAGCTGTAACATTTCTGTTTGGTATGGAGCCATGTTTATAATATCGGCAACATCAAGACAAAGCAACAGATACAGAAAAATATGCTCAATGAACTTTTATTTTTTCTTTCAGCTCTGGGTAAGGCTAAGCAAAAGAGTAAGGGAGGTATTACAGCATGTATCACCACGAAGAAAGCAAATATATTTTGAATTTCAAATGCATGTTCTACCTGGAAGGAATTTTCCTTTGCAAAATGGTGGGATGACAGCTATCAAGTTCGGTGAAAACCATTTTAGTCCCCACGCCATGAGTGTGGGTACCAGGAGCTCAGAGTCTGTTTCTGGCTTTGCATCTGACATAGGCCGTGTGCCTAGATGAGTCACTCCGCTCCCCTTTCACTTTCCTTTTCTGTGAAAAGGGGTTACCTATCTTTGGAAAATGCTTTGAAATTGATGATGAAACTGCTAATTGTTAACCCTCTTAAAAGAGTCCTCAAATGGTAAAGAGCTCACCTCAATACACATAAATGTGCCATAATAAGACCATTAGCTCAGTTAAAACAATTAGCAACTAAAAATAAGCACGATCCTCAGTGTAATCACTGATCAATTTGATCCATCTTCAGTGGTGAATTTGTAATCTTGGTTAAAGTTCTGAAACTAGACAATTTCTTACAACAATTAGTTAAAAGTAGGAACGCATTTCTTCTTTCAGCAATAAAATTTTCCCTGAGGTTGCATTATGAAAGATAATGGCTTTTGATAGGTAACAGCCTATAGAGCTCCAGGAGCTATTATTTGGGGATTCCTATATAGCAAGAAATTCTGAACAAAGCTGTTACTCCTCCTCATCACATCAGTTTTAAAAATAAATACTGTAGTTCTACTAAGGAAAAATACATTTGAGTGTTCACATAGTCTAACCTACAACAAACAATTTGGGAAGACAAGTGAAAATGTAAATTTTTGCAAACAGAAAATTAATGGTGTAAAGTGTGTTAAAATGGCTGGATACCAGTTGATCATAATGAAATTTAACCCATCTTAAAATGAAAAGTGACTTTAAACTTGATTTTATCTTTTTTTTTTTTCCTGTGTGTTTAGAAATGTCTGTCAATTTGGACACTTTTTCAAGTTGAGAAATTAATCAAAACCAACCTTTTCCTGCAGAGGTTTCATTTTCAACCAAGTAGGCCTCTTCTGATTAAAGAAGTTGCATAAAAATTCTTAATCATCTCTGCACAGGAGCACTGCTGTAGCTGTTGGGTGATTCATACCTGTTTTAGAGACAAGTTTCGTAACATCTATAGATGCTGTTGTAAGAATCATTGTAGGAGTGTATTTGTCTATCCAGCAGCAGTCGTGTGGCCCCAGGGCAGTGTCCTCCCAGCTCTAGAGAGGCCGCCTGTGTAAATGGGCACCAAACCAATGACACGCGTGAGCCTCTTTCGAGGAGCCAGGGGAGAGATGGCCAGTTTACCGTCCTGTGCTGAAAAAAATGAGCCCTGCAGCAGGTTCCCCGCAGTAGTTCGGTGTGCGGATGGGAGGCACGAGGCGGCCCTCGCCAGGCAGTGCCATCCCTTCCTCTTCCTCTTGCGGGGTGCAGGGAGCCAGCGTGAGGGGTGGGAAGCCCAGGGGTCTTCTGCTGTGGGAACTGAACTGTTGGGTGGGAGCTTTACAGGGGCAGACAGGGAGCAGGCAGGAGGATGAGCGCCGGCTGTTGGAATTAGTGAAGGGGTAAAGTGGAATGGAATGGCCAGGCACTGGGATGGGAAGAATAGGAAAGATTTGGAAGAAGAGGGAAGAGACAGGAACAGAGCAGAGAGAGGAAACAGGGTGGGGTGACTGTAACTCTGATGGCTGTGATACCCAGCTGTGAATTTTTAGTAAAAGGCTTTCAGTAGCACTGGGTATAGAAAAAACTTGATGAAGTGAGTGTTGTCTGTGAAATACTGAATTCAATATTTTAAAAAGCCTGCGGCTCTTGGAAATTGTACTTTGCTAGCTCTCAGGCTGTAAGAGCAGATACTCTTGGGCTAACCTGCAGGGAACTTCCTTTCTCCGTCTGTAAAGGAAATAGGGATGTGAAGATATGTATCTATGCTGTTGTGCTTCCCCTACCCCTTCCCCCAGCACACATGCGTCTTAGTACTGGTGACTTTATCAGCTTTGCTTCAGGCATCATCTCTCTTGTATTCAAGGTTATCAGAGAGAGATTATCTAGGGAAAAAAATCCAGCTTTTGACTCAAACCCTTAAAATATAAATTATGTAACCCAGAATCCAGCATTATTCTTACACAGATCTTTACAGAAGATCAGCAGTCAAGTTCCAAAACTGGAGGTTGATGTTTTACCTTTGAATCACCAGATTTAAAAAAGGATGTTTCTTTCAGTGAAACCTGCACAACAGCATTATCTTACAGTTGCATACTGACAGAGAGCCTTCAAGGCAGCTAAATACACATTTGTAGCTATGCTTTTAAATTTTAACTTTTTTTTTTTTAAACACTATGACAAATTTTGAACTGTAGAGATAAGGTGACAGCATGCTGCCAAGTGTGGAGTGTGCTTGACAGTTTGTTTAAGAAACCAGGTAATTGGTTCACATATTTTTTCAGCATGAAAATGACCCCTTCTACTGCTTCTATACATCATTCTTTGCAGGACAGTATCATGAGGCCTTTTAGATAACTCATAGCATTACTGCCAAGCCTAATTATAAATATTTGGCATCTTAGCACTAGAGCATTGTGGACCAAATCTTGTCCCACATCAGCCCATGCAGTGGGAGGAGGGATGGCTTGCAGATAGGCACTACAGCTGAAAGAGCTGTGGGTCCTGCTATAGCCTGCCCATAAAGACCCAGACAAATCACTTCACTCCCCTGTGCTCAAATAGCCTTCTGTAATGCAGGGACCTGCTACAGCAAACCAGTAGCTGTGGGCCTGCTTGCTCATGACGGGAGCTTTGCTCAGCTCCTGTCCAGCTCTCCAGTGCGCTCTCAGCGAGCAACACACGGGGTCTCTGATGCAGAGGGGCTCTTGTGTGCACTTGTGGTGCACACAAACCACAAGTTCCCCTTGCTTACCCTAGTGTGTAACTCAACCACCGCAGGAACATCCGTGCTGCTTTTTGGCAAACAAGGAGACCCACCTTGGTCCCACAGCAAGGCTCCCGTTTAGCTCAAAGAGAGAGAAAACTGGTCTTAACAAGAAAAGATAAAGCGTTGTTCAAATTAATCTCTTCTTTCCGAGAGCAGCCTTTGCTTATACAGTAAGTGGGCATAAAACCTAAAAGCATCAAATGGCATTTGATTTCTTAAGAAACAATGGCTTCACTGAGTTGAAAACGTTTCAGATTCATTATATGGAAACAATTTGTGTGATTTCTTCTGTTTTTCTTCAAGCGTGATTCTGTTTTTCTTCAGCACTGCTTGCTGCTTGGGGTGTGTGGTTTGACACTCAGCTTGTCAGTTCAGTATTTTGAGATTGTGAGTTTTTTGAAGAGGGCACATCTGTGGTTATAGAAGAAAAACAAGAAGCATCAGATGTTCAGTGTACAAAAAAGCAGAGCTTGGAGGATCTTAGAAATGAATAGTTAGCAGAGATGACATGTATTTGACCCAGAGCTGTTGAGGGCTAATGTAGTATCTGTAAAATCACTTATTTTCCAAGTTTTCAAATGACCTCTGGAGAAATTATCTTAATAAGGAAGAAACACTTTAACTACATTTCTATTTGTGAAATTTTATAATAAGCCAAGGATCTTAAGCAGCAAAAATATCCACTTTGCTGTTTTGTGTTTTTTTTTTTTTTTAATTTAGTGAGAGCCCACAGTTCAGGAAAAAGAAGTATTCAAAAAAAGCTTTTAAGTGAAGGGCTTCTCTTCAAAAAATGAGAGATTGTTATTCCTAAACAAGGTATATAATTACCAAGACAACAGTTTGCTCTCATTTGCATCAACAGGAGCTTTGTTATCAGAGCTTTAAGCAGTAAAACTACTGCCCTTTTGAGAACAGAAGAGAGCGTTGGGACTGCAGCTTCATCCCCCATATTACTCCTTTAGACTACTCGGATACTGCAGCAAGAGCCTAGGAATAGGTAAGGCTGATGGACGTTTAACCAGTCCTTGTGCAAGAAAGACTAAAGTCAGATTGCAGAGGGGTGTAGGCTTAGGCAGGTTTCTGGATCCATTGAACTGGATGTAAAACTTGCTCAAAATTCAAGAGCCAAGGGGGTTTACAGCAGTGTCCGCCTTTGTTAAAATGCGATGATTATTCTAGCTTAACCAACTGCATGGTTATCAAAAGACCTTAATATTTTCAAACTTATTTTTTAATCTTTCTCTCCTGTACTGATATGAATTCACTCTCTCTTCTCTGGTTATGCAGGTAAATATACTATACCAATAGAACTTTGCTGGCACTGTCTCAGTGAAGTATTTTTG